>NC_059219.1:907479-1049979 GCF_020615455.1 Coregonus clupeaformis
CGCTATGAGCAGTTACTGCCATTTTTGCTTAGTAGAGGCAGTATAGTCTAAGCACAGCAATGAGACATGCCTCCAATTCTTCAGAAATACTAAATTTGGCCCCGTTTTAAAGCAATGATAAAACTTGCGTCCACTGGAGGAGAGGGAGTGGGGTAGTGAAGAGACAGAGAGAGAGATAGAGGAAAAGGGTGGGAGAGGTGAGGGGGAGGGAAAGGTAAGTGGAGGGTAGGGGAGTGAGAGGAAGAGTGGAAGTGAGAGGAGGGTTGAGAGTGAGGAGGGAGGCGAGGGTGGAGAGTGAAGGAGGCAGGGTAGATGCTGAAGAGAGGCGTGGAGGTGAGAGAAAAGGGGTGAAGGTGAGAGGAGGCGGAGGTTGAAGTGAGAGGGAGCGAGGTGGAGGTGAGGGAGGGAGGGCGAGATGTGAAGAGAGGAGAAAAGAGTGGAAGTGAGGGGGTGAAAGGTGAGAGGGAGGCGAGGTTGAGGTGAGGAGGGAGGCGAGGGTGGAAGTGAGGAGGGAGGGGCGAGGGTGGATGTGAAGAGAGGAGAAGGGTGGAGGTGAGGAAGGTGCAGGTGAGGAGGGAGGGCGAGGGTGGAGGTGAAGGGGAGTAGGAAGTGAGGAGGAGGCAAAGGTGGAAGTGAGAGGAGAGACAAAGAGGTGGAGAGGTGAGAGGAGCGAGGTGGAGTGAGGAGGAGGCAAAGGTGGAGTGAGAGGAGGAGCAAAGTGGAGAGTGAAGAGGAGGAGCAAAGAGGTGGAAGTGAGGAGGGAGGAGCAAAGGGTGGAGGTGAGGAGGGAGGGCAAAGGGTGGAGGTGAGGAGGAGGGCAAAGGGAGGTGGAGAGAGTGAGGAGGGAGGAAAAAGGGAATTGGAAGGTGAGGAGGGAGGGCGTGGTAGTGAAGCTGCCGGTGAGGAGTATAAATATGTAATATCCCTAAAGGTGTGTGCGAACCCTGGAGAAATGCACGATAACCTCATCTGATGGTGAGAGTTCTGGTGTGTGTGTATGTGTATTGCAGAAATAGTGCTGTGATACTAAATATACCACTAGACATTCCTGTGTGTTAGAGCAGTAATATTATTCTTATTCCAGTGATACAAAAATGAAAGACGTTTCCCTTTTAAGGCAGAAATAAGAGGAGTGTTACATGCCCAGACACAGAGGCTGATAACCCAGTTACACTGTGTGTGTGTCATCTGATGTTGCAGTCAGGAAATAATCCTCTGCATTATCATTTTTGCTGTGAACTCCTACATTTCACTCTGTGAAAACAACGTCTGAGCAAATGTCCAATTGGCTTTTACCAAGTTACCTACGACAGACCAGGTATTCACCTAGACACCCTAATTGACAAACAAACAAATGAAAGCAAAGTATTATCATGCTTTGTTGATTTCAAAAAACTTTTGACTTAATTTGTCATGAGGGTCTATATATAAATTGATAGAAAGCAGTGTTGGGGGACATTCAACATTATAAAATCCATGTACACAAACAAGTGTGCAGTTAAAATTACCAAAAAAACACAGATTTCTTTCCTCAGGGCATTGGGGTGAGACAGTGATGCAGCCAGGCCCCCACCCTCCAACCTCTGCTTGATATACAAACCATTATGCTCTTTCCATGACAGACTGACCAGGTGAAAGCTATGATCCCTTATTGATGTCACTTGTTAAATCCATTTCAAATCAGTGTAGATGAAAGAGGAGGAGCCCGGTTAAAGGAGGATTTTTTAAGCATAGAGAACATTTCAGACATGGATTGTGTATGTTTGTTTTAGAGGAGTGAATTGGGGAAGACAAAACAATTAAGTTCCTTTGAGCAGGTATGGCAATAGGTGCCAGGCGTACCGGTTTGTGTCAAGAGCTGCGGCAGCTGCAGGGTTTTCACGCTCAACGGTTTCCGTGTGTATCAGAATGGTCCAACCACCCAAAGGACATCCAGCCAACGACAACTGTGGGAAGCATTGGAGTCGACATGGGCCTGTGGAACACTTGACACCTTTAGGAAGTCCATGCCCGACAAGTCAGGCTTTTCTTTTCTGAGTTCAAAAGGGGGAGGGGAGGAGCTGCAACGCAATATTAGGAAAGGTGTTCTTAATGTTTTGTACACTTCGTGTCACATCAGAGGAGCACTAGAACAGTCTGCAGCACCCGGCCTCACCTACTACAATCTGAAGTCAAATGTCTATAGGTTGCTGATGATCTGGTTCATCTGTCCCCAACCAAGGAGAGCCTACAGCACCTAGATCTTCTGCACAGATTCTGTCAGACCTGGAGGCCCTGACAGTAGGCTTGGGAGGTATCCAGATTGTCATACCCGACCTTGTGCCATCCAGGATATTCAGTAATACCAGCACTGAACACAAGGGGGCACTATTTTAAAACCCCACTGTAATCCGAAGGTGCTTAATGCTAACAAGTAAATGTTAAATCCCATAGAGAATGCTAACAAAATGCTAACAAGCGCATTGCAAACATTTTATGCAGTCTCTGATTTGAACTATTTACCAGGACAGACGTCCCAGCTCATAAATTTATACAACTAAAATTCTACTCACAGTTTGCCTCGAAAAAAAACTAATATTGAACGAAAGGCTCTTGATCCAGGAAATTATTCTCTGCTGTTATATGTTGATTTTGGAAAGAAGCTAATAACTTAAGCTAGATAGCTAACTAACTACTAAATTAGCAAACTAAATGCACAACTACAGAGCATTTAGCACATTTTAGATAGTTAGCAAATAGCTTCAAAAATATCTAAGTTGCCAAACATTTAATAGTGAATTCCATACAATAGCTAGATCACATAGCACGTACTGCACACAACAGCTCCGGTCTCTCATCGTTGTGTTCTTGTAAACAAACACTGCGTGACCCAGGACTACCGGTAAAGCTTTACATTTAAAATTATGCTTGACAGCTGAAATGAAAACGCGATCTTTATCCCTGGCCGAGTCGCACAGTTGACTACAGGTATTTACTCAAAAAGTAGCTACAAATATTCAAATGTATAAAAAAAAAAACTTCAAATAAAGTTTCAGCAGTGATGATAGTACTGAAATACCATACATGGCTATTTCCAAATATCCCGGTATACCTTACCAAGCCTCCTTGACAGTGAATCTCAATGGAAAACAAAAGAATTGTGAGAAAGAAAAAGGTCCAGTTGCCAGCAGGGGTTGGAACCTAAATTATTTTCCAATTGTTTCCGTTCTGAACAGAACCACTATTTTCTTCATTTAAATTCCACTGTCCCGACCAAGCAAAATAAAAGTTCTGAACGGTTTGAACAACAAAAAAATTATATTGTTCCTTTCTGTTCCTTTTTTAACCTGTGAAAATCAACAGTTTTTTACATTTCACTCATTAAATTACTTCACCAATCAGTGCGGATAGAGCAGGCAACCTAGTTGTTTAGATGCGTGATGGGCAGACAAAAGTGTAGCCTATGGCGCAGATGCAATTGCATTTGCGGGTGGGGAAAAACGAGAGAGGAGTTGAGATGAAACTGGCTTTACTGGGCATCTTGTGCTATGACATACATTTTATGAATTAGGTCCACAGAATTATACCTAGGAGGAGGAGTACCGTTGCATAGATCAATGTGCGGGGGCACCGACTGGCCAGAGGAGTGGCTTCTTTCAAACCAACACAAATTCAGCGTGGAAGAAGATGGCTGCCCGTTTTACAGCCCTCTAACCAATTATTACTATTATGTGTGTTTTTTCGCGTTATTGTAATTTATTTTTGTACATAATATTTCTGCCATGGTCTCTTATAACCAAAGAAAGCTTCTGGATATCAGGACGAATTACTCACCTCGCGTTGAGCCGGGCACTTTTTCTTCAACGAAGCGCCATGAAGGATATTCTAAGACTCCCGACAAGAAGAGCCCAGATCCCGTCATTGGCGTGAGGAAGAGGCGGAGATATAAATGGGTCGTAGAGTCGGGAGTCTGCCTTATGAGATCCGGCGAGCAGAGTAAACTGCCTCTCCCATCATCCTATTAGCCAGCGTTCAAGCTTTGGAGAATAAAATGGGCGATTTAAGATTACGGTTATCCCTACCAGCAGGACATTAAAAACTGTAATATCTTATGTTTCCGCAATTCGTGGCTGAGCAGCGGCAATGCTTTTATTCAGCTAGCAGGCTATTCGCTACATCGGCAGGACGAAGCGGCAGACTCCGGGTAAGGCGAGGTGGCGGTCTCTGTATATTTGTAAACAACAGCTGGTGCACCGTTCAAATACTAAGGAAGTCTCAAGGTTTTGCTCGCCTGAGAGTGAGTATCTTATGATAAGCTGCAAACCACACTATTATTAACAAGAGAGTTTTCATCTATATTTTTTCATAGCTGTCTATTTACCACACCAATGCTGGCATTAAGATTGCTAGATAAGGTTGTACCAAGGCCATTAATCAACAGGGAAGCGGCTCATCCAGATGCAGCGCTCCTAGTAGCAGGGACTTTTTAATGCAGAACTTAAATCCGTTCTACCTAATTTCTACCAGCATGTTAAATATTTTACAGCAGAAGGGAAAAAACTCTAGACCACCTTTACTCCACACACAGAGACGCATACAAAGCTCTCCCTCGCCTCCATTTGGCAAATCTGACACTAACTCTATCCTCCTGATTTCTGCTTATAAGCAAAAGCTGAAGCAGGAAGCACCAGTGATTGACTAATAAAAAAGTAGTCCAGATATGACGCAGATGCTAAGCTACAGGACTGTTTTGCTAGCACAGACTGGAACATGTTCGGGATTCTTGAAACAGCATTGAGGAGTACACCGTGATCAGCCATCAATAAGTGCATCGATGATGTCGTCCCCCACAGTGACCGTACGTACATAACCCCAACCAGAAGCCATGGATTACGGAAAACATCCGCACTAGGCTAAGGAGTAGAGCTGCCTTTCAAGGCAGGACTCTAACCGGACGGCTTATAAGAAATTCGCTATGACCTCGACGAACCATCAAACAGCAAGAGTCAATACAGGTCTGGAATTGAATCATACTACACTGGCTCTGGCTCGTCGGATGTGGCACGGCACTATTACAGACTACAAAAAGGGAAGCACAGCCGCGAGCTGCCCAGTGACTAAGCCTACCAGGCAGATAAACCCTTCTGCTGCAAGCTTGAAGACAGCAACACTGAAGCATGCATGAGAGCACCAGCTGTTCCCCGGGCGACTATCTGATCACGCTCTCCGTAGCGATGTGAGCTAAGACTTTTAAGCAGGTCAACATTCACAAGGCCGCAGGAGCCAGGCGGATTACCAGGACGTGTACTCCGAGCATGTGCTGACCAACTGGCAGAGTCTTCACTGGCCCATTTGCCTCTCCTGACTGAGTCTGTAATACCACTCAGCCTAGTGTAGCCCATACTGCTGGAGGGAATGGCTTTAATTTTCTTACTTGGAACTGCAGGGCATAAATAACCTATGTTAAACGTAGGGTAAGGTACACACAATTACCTGATTATTTGAAAGCTCACATCATCTTTTCTCCAAGAAACTCATCTGAAGGTATCACAACACTCAAGTCTTAGGTGCAGATGGGTGGGTAGGTGTTCATTCCTCATCCCAGAGTAAGGCGAGAGGTGGTATTTATCACAGATGGTACTTTATATGTTTAAGTGATCGCATCCATGGTAGATATATGAATTGTCAGTGGTAGGGTAATAAAAGGTTCTTCTTGTTAATATCTATGCTCAAATTGGGACAACGGTATTTTTCAAACCTGCTTTCTATACACTCCCAGATATGTCCACCCATATGTTGATTTTAGGAGGTGACATTAACTGCTGGTTAGACCCACAATTGGATCGATCCTCCACTAAACCTACCACCCATCAACCTCAGCTAGAGTTGTTTAAACCTTTATGTTGAATTCGCAGTTAGATCCTTGAGAATGGTTAATCCAGCTGGGAAAGCATACTCTTTTTTCTCATCGTCACCACACTTTTACGCAAAACATAGACTACTTCCTTGTTGATGACCTGCTCCTCCACTCCATAACTTCAAGGCTCATATAACAATCGTTGTATCTGACCACCGCCCCTGTTACTATGGAAGTAGCTTTTCAAAATGCTGACAATCAGCGTACCGCCTTGGCTGTACTCAAAACCCAACTGCCTGCAGGTAATGAACACTTTGTCAAACTTTGTTTTGAGTCAATCAATTTTTCATGATTACAAATAGAACCCCAAACATCTCAAGGTTTACTCTGGGAAACTTTGAAAGCTTATATCAGAGGTGAAATTATCTCCTACACCGTACATGAGAACAAATTGAAAAGGAATAGGTTATCTATGCTAACACGCTGTATTGCCCAATTAGATGACATTTATGCCATTTCACCATCCCCAGATATTTATAAGGAACGCTTAACTCTGCAAGCAGAATTTGACACACTAACACAGACCACAGAGTTACTGGAAATGCTTGTCAAGTCTAGGAGCACTTACTATGAACAAGGAGAGAAAGCCAGTAAATTATTAGCTCACAAGTTACGCTAACAATCATCATCATCTCAGATTACAAAAATTCGTACATCATCTGGGATATCATTGAGATCCCTTGGGGATCAATGAGGAGTTCAAGAGATTTTACCAGTCTCTATATACCTCTGAAAGTAAAGGCGGATACACTGGAATTGATAATTTCTTCACTCATCATCTGTGCCTCTGGTCGGCCGGGATTTGCAAAAACTAGGAGCAGCGATCACTGTTGAAGAACTGTCTAACGTTGTCAAATCCCTTCAATCTGGGAGAAGTCTCAGGGCCTGATGGCTACCGACAGAGTTTTATAAAAAGTTTATCACCAAATAGCCTCATAATTGAAATGTAAATGATGCATTTGTAATGGTAGTTTCACATACTCACTCAAGCAACCATTTGTGTTATTCTAAAAACAAAGACCCTCTTGACTGTGCATCATACGTCCAATTAGCCTGCTAAATGTGGACTATAAAATTTAGCCAAAATTCTGGCAACGCTGCTAGAAACAGTCCTCCCATCAATTATCTTCCGGATCAAACAGGATTTATAAAAAATAGACACTCATTCTTCAATCTCCAAAGATTATTTAATATTATATAAATCCTTCGTAACAATAATTTCTATAAAGCCATTATATCCCTGGACGCGGAGAAAGCGTTTGATCGGTGGAATGGAAATACTCTTTTACACTCTAAATAAATTTCTGGCTGGCCAAATTCATGACCTGGATAAAACTTCTGTACTCATCCCCCCAAGCCTCATGTCAGGACTAATAACACTCAATCAGATCGCACCTCTCTGCAAAGATCGACACGCCAGGGTTGCCTCTTTTCCTTACTGTTTGCCAGTTCATGGTTTTACTCTGCAACAGCACCCCCGCTCAACCCCCTCATCAAAGGCATAGTAGATACGGGCACGAACACAAACTGTCTTTATATGCATGATGATTTATTAATATACACATCCAATCTTTCTGTCTCTGTCCCTGCTGCCTCAAGCACTTTCGGTGATCCTTCGTACATATCAGGGTATAAAATTCAACAGTAAAAGTGCGAATTGATGCCACTTAACATGGCTGCAAAAAAAATACCCTTTACATAACTTGCCATTTAAAAATAGCACACAGCAGTTTTATTTATTCGGTATGTACAATTAGGTTTGAAAACTCAACCAAAGTTTCTCAAACCCATTTAAGGACGCATTTGGAACGCAGGTTTTGCTAACCTCTCCTTAGTTGCTAGAATTAACTATATTAAAATGAATATTCCCTAAATTCTTATACCTCTATCAGTGCCTCTTCCAATATTTCTACCCAATACATTTTTCAAAAAAGATCGACGGCTCAATTCCTACCCTTTATATGGGACAAAAAGCCTCCTAGGATGCGAAACAGATTTTGCAGAGGCTCAAAACCAGACGGCGGTTAGCTCTACCAGATTTCAGATTCAATTATTGGGCGCTTAACCTTAGGATCATTCAGTATGGTTTACAGAGTAATATTCCAACCCCAACTTGGCTGGAGATGGAGGGGCTGCCTCGCCTACACCGGGCATCACTGCCCTCCCTCGCTCACTCCTCTATTACAGGCCCTTACTCCTCCTTCACCAACAATACATGTGTCAAAACAACATTGAAGATCTGAATCAATTTAGCGCCACAGGGTTTCAAACAACTGGCTCCGTAGCTCAAACTCAGCTTTTTCCCATCTATGATTGATGGTGCTTTCTCAACATGGTTAATCTGGGTATTAAAAGATTCAGAGATCTGTATACTAACAATACATTTAGTACGTTTCAACAACTATCAGCTAAATTTAATTCCCAGACATCATTTTTTTAGATTCCCATAAGTCGGAGTTAATCGCAGCATAGATCCAGGATTTCCCAACCTTTCTAGTGGAACATGTCTGACACATTTCTCACCCCTCTTCCTAATCAGAAAGGCACAATGTCAATAATCTATAGTCAAATTTGGCTTCACCATAAGCCATCTCATTAAACAATATCAAAAGGAGGAGGAACTGGGTGAGGAAATATCTGATGAACTATGGGAAGAGGCACTCAAAAGGGTATATAGCATCTATTTGCGCTTGACACGGCCTCATCTAATGCAAACTCATTCATAGGGCCCACTGGACCAAAGCAAGACTATCAAAAATTTACAAGACAGAACCCTAATTGTGTTCGATGTAACCAGTCCCCTGCTAATCATGTGCACATGTTTTGGTGCTGCCCATCTCTGGTTGGTTTCTGGAAAGACATCTTTAACACACTCAGAATTAAGGCACACAGATCGAGCCAGACCCTCTCATTGCATTATTTGGAGTTTTTTTTACCCACAATACAATTGACCAAAATGAATAAGGATGAAATTGCCTTTGTCACGCTGTTAGCTAGGAGACACTTGGCTTAGATGGAAATCCTCTGCAGCCCCTTCTTCTCATGCTCTTGATTAAATTCATTTTGAATTGCATAAAGTTGAGAAAATAAAACAGACACCAATGGGTCTGTAGACAAATTTTGTGCAAAGTGGGCTCCCTTCTTTTCTTATGTAGATAATTCCTGCAGTTCAGAGTGATGTATATTTATATATTGGTGATGTAAGAAGCCTGGTAGTGCATATAGACATCTCGATGATGACGGTAATAACTGTGCTAGCTGACCTATAACAACTGGATCGCAAACAGATATTCTTCTCCTTTTTTTTTTTTTTTTTTTTTTTTTGTTTTATCTTTTATTATGTATTAATGTTAATTTCTTTCATGTTGTTTCCATGTTTTGCTGTATCGTTGTTTAAATGTGTTCATATTCATACAAATAACTTTCAAGTGCAATTATTTACTAAATGCTGGTATAAAAATTCAATAAACAAAGTATATAAAAAAAAAAGAATTTCCCCAGTATTTATTACATCCATATTCCTTCAATTTTGACCAGTTTCCTGTGTCCCTGCTGATGAAAAAACATATATAAATGCCATTTAGCAGTACGCGTTTATCCAAAGCTTACTTGCCAGTCATGCGTGTATACAGTTTTTGCATACATTGATGCTGTCACCACAATGCTTCACTGTGGGGATGGTGTTCTGGGTTGATGAGGTGTTGGGTTTGCACCAGACAGAGTTTTGCTGATGGCCAAATAGCTCAATTTTTATATATTGACCAGAGCAACTTCTTTCCATATGTTTAGGGAGTTCCCACATGGCTTTTGGGGCTTAACACCAAACGAGTTTGCTTATTTACGGCTACTCTTCCGTAAAAAACAGCCGGTGGGAGTGTATGGCTTAAAGTGGTCTCATGGACAGATACACTAATTCTGCGCTGTGGAGCTTTCTTGTGCCCCTTCAGTTATTTTGGGCCCTTTGTTGCCTCTGATTAATGCCCTCCTTGCCTGGACCCGTGAGTTTTGTGGGATGGGTTCTCTGGCAGGTTGTTGATGTGCATATTCTTTCCAATATAATGGATTTAAATATGGGGATGTTAATGCTTCAGATAATTTTATAACCCAACTCCTGACTCAGTTCGAGAGCTCCTGGACCATGGTGCCGCGGCTTGGGGTGTTGCTTAGTGGTGTTGCAGACTCTGGGGCTCTTCAGAACAGGTGTATATAACACACTGAGATCATGAGACACTTAGATTGGCACACAGGTGGACATATTTAACTAATTATGTGATTCTGCTGCAATTGTTCAAGATATTATTTAGTTCAGAAAGGGTAAACAAAGTTATTTTTTAAATTTCACTTCACCAATTTTGACTATGTCCATTACATGAAACTAAATAAAAATCATTTCAATTACAGATTGTGATTTAACAAAATAGGAAAAACGCCAAGGGGGATGATTAATTTGCAAGGCACTGTACTTTGTATCCCTCATTTCCTCAAGTGTTTCCTTTACTGGCAGTTACCTGTATGTGTGTAGAGCGTGGTGTTAACGTTGATACCCTACTAGTAATATGTCTTTTGATGTATGTTTTATTAGAGGCATGGAGATGCTGCTGAGTTTAGATTATATATTATGTCACACACTCCACAGGGAAGGGGTGTGTGTGTGTGTGTATATTAGCCCTGTCCCCTTCCAGCCTCTTGTTTGTTTGCACTGACCAGAGGACTGCATTCTGAACGAAGAACGACGCACACACCCCGATGGTACAAAGACGGTAAAGGGATGAAAAATCAAGAAAGGAATGCATTCAAACTAGCTCAGAACCTAATTCTGTTCCACAAACCCTCAACTCTGTGTTGTCTACTTGAGCAGATTCTTATTAAATCAGATCCAGTTCTGAACAGCAACAGAAACCCTCTTAAAATAGAAACAACACACACACACTAGCCAGCTCATCTCATTCATCGGGTTTTTCCCCGCCCCCCCACTTTAAATGGACTTTTTAACCCCTCTTTCATCCTCTCACCTTTTCCTTCCCCCCCCCCCTCCAACCCTCCTTAACCCCTCGGTCTCTGAGATGTGGTGAAGTTGTGCTGGGTGTAGCCTTACCCCGCTCCTCGCCTATCCCCTCTTCACCTCCCTCCCTTTCTCTACCCCCCCCAGTCTCTGTTCTGTCCTGAGAAATATCGTTCTCCATCTATCCATCCCTGACCATTGTCTCCCTCTGTCACGCTAACAGTGAACTCCTAGTCTACAGTGTGTGTGGTGTTGGCGTTTAGTGTTTGTTTCAGTTAGGTGGAGAGCCTCTGAAGCAGAAGACTCAACTACACTCAGACCGATGTCCTGGCTAAGAGGGGCTGAGAGGTGTGTGTGTGGGTGGTAGAGGTGTGTGTGTAGTGTGCAGAGACAGACAGGTGATTAATGGTCTGTCAGGGACAACAAGCTGTTGGGGTCTCTGTCTAGGTGTGTGTGTTGAACAACAGAACAAGACTATAGAGAACAAGGCTATACAGGACAGCTCATAGGCAGAGACCAGTCACAGACAAGGGGCCAGTGGCCCCTTTCACACACAGCCTTTGTCCCTGCTAGAATAGAACAGGTAGATGTGTCAGAGAATATTAATGACTGTTACTGTACACCTCATTCACTCAGATCTAGCTTGTGTGTGTGTGTGTGGTGTGCACTCACAGGTAAGGTACATAGCTCTTTTTCTTTTCAAGATGCTCTGAAGGTGAGAGACCTGCCTCAGACCGATTGACCCCCATCCCTCGGAGACGTTAGGACATGTTATTTGTGTCTGTACTATACATCAGACACATGCTCGTTGGGGACACAGGTGTAGGTAGACAGATGCCAGCTTCTTTAGGGGGGACACTGAGGGCCAGAAGAGTGCTTATCTGCCGTTAAATCACTGACCCACAACTGAGCCAACAACCATCAGAGCGCTTAAACACACACAGCTCCAAGAGCACAGGGATGAGAGGATGGAGGCTCAGAATGTATCATCTCAGATGGAAAGGAAGAGGAGGACACACTCACAGAAAGAGGAGAGGAAGAGGACATGGTGCTCTAGGCAGCCAGCCAGAAGCCCTTCCTTCCTCACTCCTTCTATCCTTCAAGATTAAAATATGCCACATGACTGATGAATGACAAAGATACAGACTAAGAGTTGTATATAGTAGAACTAGAACGCAGTGGCTGCACAGCAACATGCTATACATGACGCCAGAGCTCAGGGTTCCGCCTAACATTGGGCAACTTTTTGTTGAGTGAGCGAGTGTAAATTACGAGATTGATGGTTTGAAAGATGAGAGTGAGATTATAATGAATACGCTTTTATATCATACAAGCTAAACACTCTGTGAGTCAAATGTGTATTAAATTCCATATCACAAAACCAGTGGAAGTAATTACTAAAAAAATAATTTTTAAAGTCCTAGTTTTTTTTTGGTATGTGTACATATTATTTATATTTGAAACTTTATTTCACTACATTCCTAAAGAAAATGTACATTTACGCCATACATTTTTGACACCTAAAAAAGTACAATAAATTTTGAATGTTAGCAGGACAGGAAAATGGTATGTACACACGACAGAGAACATCCCTGGTCATCATTGGTTTTGATGGAACTCACTAAACACAAATGCTTCATTTGTAAATGATGCTCAGTGTTGGAGTGTGCCCTCGATCTCGAGAATTAAAAAACAAGAAAATGGTGCCGCCTTGTTTGCTTAATATAAGAAATGAAATGTATTAATATTTACATTTGATACTTAAGTATATTTTAATAATTAATACGCATTTTTGATATTTAAGTATATTTAAAACCAAATACTTTCACACTTTTTACTCAAGTAGTATTTTTACTCGACTTTTCACTTGAGTCATTTTCTATTAAGGCATCTTTACTTTTATCAATGAAATAAATTTTTCCAACACTGCATAAACCGATGTCATAGTGTCAACGCTTATGATCACTATGTTTGTACAAGATGACACATGGTGGTTATACCTGGGTTGTCCTGAACAGAATGAATTGTTTGTTGTATTGATAAGAATATGTTGCACAACACGCATTCGAATGCACGATGACTCCACTTAGTACCAAAATTACAATCTGCTTCTCTGAATTGCCTTGTGAAAGCCAAACACTCAAGATCTTATTTGATAATTTAGCTAGTCATGTTGGGCAATAGGAATAAGTTTTCAAATTATGCTCACTCTGAACCAGAATAAGTAATTTCTATAATGGTCCTGCTTTTTGGATTATGAAAACATCAACAGTAATTGTAAATAAGGATGCTGGGTGCTGTGTTCCAAACAAAACAACTACAAGGGTTTTAGTTTCATGGCACAGCTAAGAGAGCTTTAAAATAGAATAGTATATTGAAATTATTAGAACTGTGCAGTAATTTAAGAGGTGAGGGCACTGGGAAACACCAGTCAGACCTCTTACTCAAACCCCTTGTTTTATATTGCATCTACACCAAATTTTCCATATATGGTATAATGAATGTATGCAGAGCATTTTCTGATTTCGTTATCAATAAACGCGGCGAATAGAAATGTAAAACGCACATAAAATCAACAGTGTAATGTTTGGATTCAGTCTTGACTCAGGTGAACCATTGTGTCCCTCACCGTTAGTTAATACTTTTCCCATAATCTCCAAACCTTTTAATTGCCGCCACGGTTATGCATTCCATATTTCTTCTGTAAGAAACATTTAAATGTGTTCTATCCATATAGGGTAATTTCCATGAGTGAAGGTAATATAGGTAAGGATGTTGTTCTGCCAAATACACATCTTCTCTCCAAATCTCTCTCTTCTCCTGCCTTCCTTCCTTCTCCTCCTCCTCGTAAACTCATCCCCCTCCCCCCCTCCTTCCTTCTCACTTTCTGTGACAGGAATAGATATTAAGGCCATTATAGAGAGCTCAGTAATGGATGAAGAGAGGTGTGATGGGGGGTGAGGTAAAAGGTAAAGGGAGGAGGGTGGTGTGAGGAGGGGGAGCTTTTGTCCGTTAGATCAGGATAAAAACACTAATGCTATTAGGCAGTCACACACTAATGGTCTAAAAGCCACATAACAATGATGGACATCACACACACACACACACACACACACAGTAGGGACACAGGGAATATAGCACAGGCATACACACACAGCGAAGAGGACCAAGATTCATGGCTTGAGGTCAGTCTATAGGGGTCTCAACACCAACACACTGAACGGTTGTGCATCATCACATTGCAGACATGAACTAGTTACAACTGTTCTAGATAAGAATTTGTTTCCTTCTCACAACCCACAGTTATGATACACGTATGCAGCATGGCTGCAGTATGTGAGGTGTGTGACAGGGCACCTTCCTGTGAGTGTGTGTGTGTGGACGGAGGAGAACCTAAACCGATGCCATATCCTACATATCTTTGCTTACCATAATAATATGCGTAAACATGTTTAATTGCTTGCACAAAAGTTTAAATGGTTTGAAGTACAAGTGTTTTTCTATAACCCTGTGACCCAGATCACACAGAATTCCTCAGAGGCCTCCAACTTGTGACAATCCAACCTTGAACTTTAGCTTAAGCCGCTGAATATCACTCTCTGTACACAAATCAGCAGATGCCTCACTGTTCTCATTGTTCAATTGAAAGATAAAATGAGATTATGTACCCAATGTCTGTAATGATGCATGTATACGTAATTCAGAATGACTATATAGTCTTGAGACTCATTTGCTTCTTAGCCATTAGGGCTTTTTTAACCACTGCTTTTGACATACTGTAAACATGCCATGCTATTAATTTGTACTATGCTCTGCATCTAAGATGTAGAACTTGTCCTTACAATACTGTATTAAAATCAACCACCAGGCTGAGTCTCCCCTCTTTCCAGCCAAAAGAAATTAGAGGTTAAGAGTGTGTAACAATCTCCAGCGGACAAACTGATCCAGATGGGAACCTGGGACTACATTCCCAACAAGAAACCATCTCACCTGAGGGCGCGCAAGACACACACACACACACACACACACACACACTACGGCAAATAACGCTAATCAGGATCATGGTCTCTGCTCTCAGGAATGTGTGTGTACTATGTTGCTGTGTGCCTGGGTCATGGTGGTTATTGGTAGTATCACAATGAAATCATGAGGACCAGCACTGTGGGTCATCTAGTTTGCTCTACATGTGTTCAGTCCCCTAGCAGGTATGATACTACCCAGTACCCTGCTTATCCCAGGGGACATGGAACAAAATGATAGTTCACTCCAATATCAAGATGTTTCTGCAAACCTCAAGACATGAGCGAGTTAACATTAGATGATATGGGATGGACTCATCTCAATATTAGACCTCAATAAAAGGCCTGAACCTGCTGCTTGGAGTTAACGACCATACAATAATGTATTAACATTTCCTCGAAATCCATTGGGTGTGGTGTTATGAGGTAAACGCTAGCTGTAACATTCTGTTTTTCTGATGCCATCCGTACAGAGAGAATCAATTAGCTCCGCCTTAAGCTGATGGTTGGCTTTGATACGGTATAGCAGTATACAGTTACACACCTAGTCACAAACACACACACCACAGCCAACAGAATCCAGCGCCTGTATAATAAGATTGAACGATAGTAAGAAATTTTTCCAAGAAAAATCTAAAATAGTGCTCCAAATTGTTGGCTAATAATTTACATATAGGGGGAAACAGTGCCACTGGCCACCCCACCACCATTGTTATACAGTGGGGGAAAAAGTATTTAGTAGCCACTAATTGTGCAAGTTTCCCACTTAAAAGATGAGAGAGAGGCCTGTAAATTTCATCATAGGTACAATATCAACTATGACAGACAAATAGAAAAAAAAAATCCAGAAAATCACATTGTAGGAATTTTTATGAATTTATTAGCAAATTATGGTGGGAAATAAGTATTTGGTCACCTAGAAACAAGCAAGATTTCTGGCTCTCACAGACCTGTAACTCCTTAAGAGGCTCCTCTGTCCTCCACTCGTTACTCAGAATAATGTGCACCTGCTTGAACTTACTATCAGTATAAAAAGACACCTGTCCACAACCCCAAACAGTCACACTCCAAACTCCACCATGGCCAAGCCCAAAGAGCTGTCAAAGGACACCAGAAACAAAATTGTAGACCTGCACCAGGCTGGGAAGACTGAAACTGCAATAGGTAAGCAGCTTGGTTTGAAGAAACTAACTGTGGGAGCAATTATTAGGAAATGCAAGACATAAAGACACTGATAATTCCGATGGGTTTCACGCAAGATTCACCCCGTGGAAATGATACAAGAACGGGGAAAGCAAAAATTTGCAGAACCATACACGGGACGAGTAATGACCTGCAGAGAGCTGGGACCAAAGTACCAAAGCCTACCATCAGTAAACAACACACCACGCTCGGCCAGGGACTCAAATCCTTCAGGCAAGACGTGTTCCCCCTGCTTGGGCCAGTATACAGGCCCGTCTGAAGCCTGCTAGAGCAGAGTTTGGATGATCCAGAGTGAGATTGGGAGAAGTACATGGTTAGATGAAACCAAAATATAACTTTTTGGAAAACTGCCGCAGTTTGAGGGACAAAGAATGCTGAGTTGTATTCAAAGAACAAAATTACAGGCCTACTGTGAAGCATGTAAAGTGGAAACATCATGCTTTAAATTATTTTGTGCAAAGGACCAGGACGCAGTGATCGTGTAAAGGAAAGAAATGAATGGGGCCATGTATCGTGAGATTTTGAGAAAACCTCCTTCCATCAGCAAGGGCATTGAAGATGAAACGTGGCTGGGTCTTTCAGCATGACAATGATCCCAAACACAACGCCTGGCAACGATGGAGTGGCTTCGTATGAAGCATTTCAAGGTCTGGAGTGGCCTAGCCAGTCTCAGATCTCAACCCCATAGAAAACTTGAGGGAGTTGAAAGTCCATGTTGCCTAGACAGCCCCAAAACATCACTGCTCTAGAGGAGATCTGCATGGAGGAATGGGCCAAAATACCAGCAACAGTGTGTGAAAACCTTGTGAAGACTTACAGAAAATCACACCTTGTGTATTGCCAACAAAGGGTATATAACAAAGTATTGAAAAACTTGTATTGACCAAATACTTATTTTCCACCATAATTTGCAAATAAATTATTAAAAATCCTACAATGTGATTTCTGGATTTTTTGTTGTTGCTCAGTAGCTGGACGTGTACCTATGATGAAAATTACAGGCCTCTCTAATCCTTTTAACTGGGAGAACTTGCACAATTGGTGGTGACTAAATACTTTTTCCCCCACTGTATGTCTTACACAATAAAGCCGCCACAATACCCCTGCCTCCGCTAAAACCATTGACAACTGCATGCCATTTTCAAGGGATTGTTAAATAAATGTTAATTATTTGGTTGTAATATAATTGAAGAGCATAGTCAGAACTACACATTTCATGAATTTTGCATGCAAAACAATTAAGCACACTTTGCCTCAGCTCTATCAGAGTTACAGTGGGGAGAACAAGTATTTGATACACTGCCGATTTTGCAGGTTTTCCTAATTTACAAAGCATGTAGAGGTTGTAATATTTTATATAGGTAACTTCAATCTGTGAGAGAGACGGAATCTAAAACAAAATCAGAAAATCACATTGTATGATTTAACAATTACATTTGCGTTTTATTGCATGACATAAGTATTTGATACATCAGAAAAGCAGAACTTAATATTTGGTACAGAAACTCCTTGTTTGCAATTACAGCGATCATAATGGTTCCCTGTAGGTCTTGACCAGGTTTGGTATACACTGCAGCAGGGATTTTGGCCCACTCCTCCATACAGACCATCTCCCAGATCCTTCAGGTTTGGGGCTGTGCCGCTGGGCACAAGCAGATCCTTCAGCTCCTCTCCAAAGATTTTCTATTGGGTTCAGGTCTGGAGACTGGCTAGGCCACTCCAGGACCTTGAGATGTTTCGTACGGAGCCACTCCTTAGTTGCCCTGGCTGTGTGTTTCGGGGTCATTGTCATGCTGCACCCAGCCACGACTCCATCTTCAATGCTCATTGAGGGAAGGAGATTGTGGGCCAACATCGCGGGCGAAAGGCCCATCCATCTTCCCCTCAATACGGTGCAGTGTCCTGTCCCCTTTGCAGAAAAGCATCCCCAAAGAATGATGTTTCCACCTCCATGCTTCACGTGCTGGGATGGTGTTGTGGGGTTGTATATCCTTCTTCTTCCTCCAAACACGGCGAGTGGAGTTTAGACCAAAAAGCTTATTTTTGTCTAATCAGACCACATGACCTTTCTCCCATTCCTCCTCTGGATCATCCAGATGGTCATTGGCTAACTTCAGACGGGCGCTGGCTTTAACAGGGGGGGACCTTGCGTGCGCCTGCAGGATTTTAATCCATGACTTGCGTAGTGTGTTACTAATGGGTTTTTGAGACTGTGGTCCCAGCCTCTTCAGGTATTGACCAGGTCTCCGAGTTTGGGCTGATCCCTCACCTTCCCATGATCATTGATGCCCCAACAGGTGAGATCTTTGATGGAACCCCAGACCGAGGTTGATTTATATAGCAAGTACCTGCATGCTTTTCATGATCAGTAAACATCAATGGATTATGTAATACATGAGGGTAGCCTCGATAGCTCTCAATGTTGGCCACCATTAATTGGATATTTGAGTGATAAAATAAAATGATACCTGACAAGTACGAGTGGTTTAATATAATTTCCCCATCCTTTGTGGTCTCTGCCTGTCAAGCAGCAGAAGGGCGCATTTGCCGATGTACTGTTAGCTGATAATGTTTACTTTGCAAGCTACCAGTAGAAACTTCGTACAGTTGGCTAAATATATAGTGGTAAGTAGACCTAATGTACTTTTTTCCTCCAACCAATGTAAGCCTACCTAGCAAAGTTAGCCAACATTCCCTTTTCAACTTAGTTTTTAAGTGTTTAATTGCGATTGCTGCTGAAAGTTAGGCACAAATATCATACCCGCCCAAAAATGCTAACCTCCACTGTTATTGTAATGGTTATGATATGATGTCTTGGGGGTATGATATTTGTGCGTCTAACTTTTTCACTCATCATTATTCACAATTCATTCAGGACTATCTGCAATCATAGTAGCATCCACATTAATGTAGAAGTGTTTAGAAACATACTGCATCTTATTTACAATAAAAGTGATTTGAAAATGACAATACATTATTTACCATTCATGTCTAATCGGGCACAAAATTATCTGAAATACAACCAAAACAAACAGCAAAAGCGTCCAACAAGTGTGTAAAGAGACAAGCTTGATATAGTCATTGTGTGCTAGGAATATGGGACCAAATACTTTTGACTACTTTAATACACATAAGTGAATTTGTCCCAATACTTTTGATCCCCTAAACGGTTCACCCAATATGGATTAAAATACTCTCAAACGTAAGCAGACAGTCCGCACTTTAACCTCAGTCTTGGTATCACTTCAAATCCGAAGTACAGAGCCAAAACAACAACAAATGTGTCACTGTCCCAATACTTTTGGAGCTCACTGTATATGGCTAGTTAAGAAGCTAATTTTCAGTGGATAAACTAGATGGCTATATCCAAATATTGTTTCATTTGCTTGCCATCTATTATAGTGGTGATGACAGTAGTGTGAATGACTACTTTACCAGGACAAGGACTTGCCAATGTCAAGCTCTTTCCAAAAGCCTACTCTCTGATGAAGCAAGCTAAATGACACGTTGTTTGCTTATCTAGCTAGCTAGCTACATGCCAAATAGATAGGCTACCCTCACGCACCTGAAATTACATTTTCAATTGATGTTTACTGATCATGAAAAGCATGCAGTTACTTGCTGTATAACTCTGATGCTAGAACTAGCTAATGTGGAATGATCGGAAATGTGAAGTTCTGACTATGCTCTTCAAGAGGTGATACTAAAACCAAATAGTTAGCTATACAACATTTATTTAACAATCCCTTGAAAACGGAAAGTAGTTGTCAATGGTTTTAGCGGAGCTGGGGGTCTCCTTGCCCCCCAGCAGTCAAATCAAACACTCAGCACCGTATTGCCGTTTTATTTAACAACCTATTGTTTCTGTTGCTGTGCAGCATGATACAAATTTTTTTGCAGTATTGCGCACTGATGCCTGTGGGGAAAAAACAGTGTTCGTTGTTTGCAGTAACTTCTTTGTTGTTGTAATATCACAAACAGACGGGGCAGTTTCACCATTAAGGAGTCCAGCTTTAAGAGTCAATTTGTAACAATTAATAAACGTTGTGAACATGCTGTCATTTCTCAACCCTCACATCAGCTGTGTTACACGCACACTGCTTGGCCCAAAACACTGGTGTGTGTGTGTGTATGTAAGGGTGTGTGGTTGTTTTGTGCTGCTTGGCATGTCAGATATACGTGTGTGTATATTTTACATGCTGGTTGGCCCGGTTGCAGCTGACCGCAAGGCTTCAAGACAACGCCAAAAAACAGCAGCAACTAGCCATATAAGACCATACTACTGCCGTCCTATCTTTTCTAATACCTCCTTCTCTCGCTCTCCCAGTCTCTCTCTCTCTGATGTGAACTGTGCAGTACTAAATCTGTTAAAGCACACATTCCTGGTACGGCTTTTTCTGACCTGCCGCTGGAAGAGAGACTGGCTTATATTACACACAGGGCCCAGGTTGAGTGTGTGTTTTTGTGGGATTCTTACCTTGGCGAAGAACACTGAGAGATGAGTCTCACTGCCAAGGATCCATATAGGGAACTTCGGAGACTTCAGGAACGCACCCACCTGAAACACACATACAAACCACAACTGGAGCAAAGCAGTTCTGATTCGGACTCCAGAATGACTTTACTGTCTGAACCCAGACCAGGTTCGTTTTACAGACTCTAAAGTCTTTCTGATGCCAGTTCAACTGACAGGAGGAATGATCAGGGAATATAATCTGATGTCGTAATAAAATATGTACAGTAATAGAGAAGAGAAGGCTATGTGATATTGTTGCTAATACAATGGTTGTTCAATGGGCAGGTTTATAGCATGAACATACCAATGTACCCAGGTCTAACTCAGCTATTCTACTACTCTACTGTAGTCCCGGCTCCTTACACATTTCCTCTAGCCCCTAGTTTCCAAAGGGTGAAAATCTGTCTTTTTTATTTTCTGTAAAATGTTCTTCTCACCCTCAAATCTCCCAGTATGTGTGAGTGTGGGGTGTGTGTAGGGTTGGGGTTAGAACTATTGCCTCCAAACACATTTTCACATGGGAGCTTGCAGAGTGATTTGTGTTTTCCACCACTATCCAGATCATAAATGTCCTACTACACAGAGTCAGTCACACACAAGAAGTGTCAGTATGTGTGAGAGAGGGAGTGTGTATGAGAATGTGATTATTTGTGGTGCTGATTCTCTCACAGCATGTTTGAATCTCTCGCCGCAATCATTCGAGACTAGTGAACAAGAACAAACTCACCACCATGGTTTGGACATAACAAACCTGAAGGAATGTCAGTCTGTGTGTGTATGTGTGTTCGTACCTTGCAGTAGCGTAGTGACTCCATGAGAGTGAGGAAGCCCACTGATGCCTGGTTGTGGATACCATGGAGCTCTGAGGGAAAGAGAGAGAGGCCCAGCTTAGACCAAAAAAACTTTAAGTGAAACAACTTCTTTGGACAGTCTCTGTGTGCATGTTCCCCCAGTGAAAGTGTGGCTGATCACTGCCATCTAGTGTTCAGCTGTGGGATGACAGTCACCAGGAGACTGGACAATGTCTCCGTAACACCATTAGTAAACTGAGAAATAAATAGTTGCCTCTTCATAATGCACATTGAAGAAAAGTTTCCAATTAAATTACGCTGCCAGATAATGAGGTTTATTGCACAACACTTTGCACTAAGAAAATGTAATCTGCTGTGTGTTCGATTCCCATGGGGGACCAGTACGAAAAAAGTATGCACTTAACACTATGTCGCTCTGGATAAGAGCATCTGCTAAATGACTACAATGTCAAAAGAATTGTGTCAGTGTGTGTGGAGTACTTACTCATGCCAGAGCACTCCCTGTCTCCGTCCCACACATTAGAGACAGCATGGCCCGTCACTAACAGGTTAACCAGACTCTGACTGCAGAAAGAAAGGTAGTGGCTTAACCTTTTTGGAACATCCCTTAGCTCAAGTTGTCAAAAGAAATGTAGCTGATAAAGATTAAATAAAGTGAGGGATCAGGGGACGTACCTGCCGTGGCCATAGACTGGATCTATGAGAGGCTCTGTAGTATCTTCAATCTCATTCCTGATGTTCTCTATCCCCTGTAGACACAAAGAGAAAGTGGTTACATGCACACACAGAGTAATACACACCCACACACAAACACACGCAGAGCCTTACCTTGGTGAGGATGACAGAGTAGAGGAAGAGCAGGACTCCACAGCGCCCTTTCCAGGTTTCGTAGAGAGACACAACCTCCTCTCTAAGCTCTGATAATGACTTCACAATACGCTTTCTGTAGAGGTTAGAGGTCAAAGGTCAGGGGCTAGAGGTGAGCGAGAGCACCTCTAATGAAATCACACTCATTTAGAAGTCAGAGACAGGAGGGGGGTTCAGGTTACTGTAGGTATAATAATCATACAACTACTGAACAGTTACTAAAACGTTATTGTATAGCAGTCATTTAAAGTCACACTGCTATGACTGTGCAGTAGTTAATGCTGACAGTGTTGTATGATGTCATTACGCAATGTACCAGATGGCAATCTAATGCTCCTCTGGCAGAGAATCAAAGACTGTGTGTGTGTCTCATTAAGGAATCAGTGAGGAGTGTGTGTGCCGAGTCAGCAGGTTGTAAATCATTATCGAGAAACTCCAGTCACACACACAGGCTTAGCCAATCCCAGACAGATGGAGACACACACACACTAGTGTTCCTGATTTTCCTGCAATGCAGTGCTCCTTTCATCTCCATGGAAGTCACGGCCAATAGAGAGACGAGCCACAGTCAGTAGAGTTACTTACTGGAGGATGCTGTGAAACCGCTCAAAGCCAAGATCCTCAGCAGCCAAAGCAGCTACACACAGGAGACACACACACACAGAGATGCAAACACACACACACGTTTTAGCGTCACACTCCGAGCAGTTAAGTGAAACAACTTAGGTAACGCAGACAGAACACAATGTCATTATTCTAGATTAACAGTGACTGCAATACTACTCACTATCTAGTCTACCCACTATCATATGCAATGATTAATACCATCTCACTACAGCAATGCAGTTATTCATATTAGATGGGTATTAGTGGATTGATGAGTAGTGGGACTCACTAGGTTGCTGGTCTTGCAGGGTCTGGCTGGTCTCTGGACCCCCTGTGAGGGGTGTGTGAGTGGTAGTGTGGGGGCTCTGTCCCTTGGCCCAGGTCACTAGGCAGTAGGAGGTAGTGGAGGAGGTAGAGCAGGCCTGTTCCAGGATCTCAGCCAGAGTAGAACACAGGGCCGCTTTCTGCTCCTCCTCTACAAGGAACACATACAATGAGAATCAGATTCATTAATTGCCAAGGTGATGCGTCTCCAGTTCCAACTTTCTCTGTTAAACAGGGTCAGGGCAGGGTTTCCCAAACTCGGTCCTCGGGACCCAAAGGGGTGCACGTTTTGTTTTTTTCCCTTGCACTACACAGCCGATTCAAATATTTAACTAATCAACAAGCTTTAATCATTTGTATCAGCAGTGTAGTATTGTCGTGGAAATTCTAATCAAGTGAGACAGACTGTCATTTCTTCAAACAATCATCTTTATTTGTTATAGATTCATTCTTGCAATAATGGAGCTGGTCAACGACCACCCGTAGGTGATTAGTTGAGAGCCCAACAGGAAATGCTGACGTCTTATATAGTGGACCTAAAAATGCTTAATCATGGCTGGTTCCACCCCTCCCCGGCAGATCAGGGCATCATAAGCTACCTTGTGTTCATACAAACAAGTGATAACGTTACTCCTTTCTGTTCAAGCCAGCCTCTGTTCTCCTCATATCTCCACACAGCTGTGCCCTTGAACAGATATGAGAAGAATACTGAGGCTTTTTTTCTGATGCCGTGTGACCAAGTTGAACAGAAGCAGAGTGGAAAAACACCAGCTTCTTCTTACAAGACCTTCAAACAGACAGTTGGAAATGTACAGGTTTAAGGCTTATACAGCGCATGAAAATAACAGTTTGTAATTTTGCCACGACAAGTGTAAGGGCAAAAAACAAAACGTGCTTCCTTTGGGGTCCCGAGGACTGAGTTTGGGAAATGCTGGGTTAGGGTTAGAGGTCAGGGTTACCTGTGATGTGTCTCCAGTTAGAACTCTCTCTGTTAAACAAGATGTTCTTCAGAAGGAAGGCCTGCAGGAAACACACAATAAGGAAATATTCTACAAGCATCTCTACACCAGTAGGATCAAAAAAGCAATAATAAATATAAACAGTATAATAAACAGTAGTAGAGAAGGCTTCTCAGCTGAGTGCCTGTCAGCTGACTTCCAGAAAGTGCTATCTAAGAAGATGTGTGCCTGTCGTGATATCATCACCCTGGTAACAGACACCAACACCCTCTACCTGCTCATAGGCTGGGCCACCTAACTCATGTTTTTGTGTAAGGTTATGCACTGTCTGGTCTGGTGACTGGTCCATACCTGTACAGGAGCAATGACAGCGCAGGGTCCTCCTTCAAACTGCTCCAGTGCTGTGTGTTCTGTCTCACTGAAGACCAACCCTGTAACATAGGAATCACATCAGTCACTTCTTTTGCCCCACCACTACCTGGTTCAACACTGACAATGTCTGGATTGTGTTCAGGTTAGAGGGGGTTACAGGGGGGTGCACCAGAATGGAGCGAAGCAGAGGTGAGGCCGCTTACCTTGGGTCCATCTCCGAAAGATTGAAGCGGACATCCCGTTGCTGCCTGGTCTTTCCCAAACTATATCCACAACCTCTTTATTTAACTCCCCCATCGCTCCTCACCTTACACTGGTTCTACAGCACTGGCTAACGGTTAGCTGGCTAACTAACTACAATCAAATACAGAGCTGTCACTGCGCACACAGCCACAGTCCCGTTCGGATTTTCCAGGAACTGGTGCTTCGCTTCCCTCCGCAGACGGGGCCGGTGGCATCGGCCACAACGAAGCTCCGTGACAGGGCAGTCTCCCCGGTCTGACCAGCGGACAGGCGGGAGATATGAGCATCAACGTTAGTTAATTAGTTAACCTAGCTAATGTTAGGTGGGCGCGTCTGACCGGCTATCTTAGCGTGGGCCCACTTCTCCAGCAAAGCAGCGTGCGTAAACTAGCTACCTAACGTTAGCTGCCTAGCTAATTGGTCAGCTGTCCAGATTGATAACAATAAATTAGCGAGCCAGACTGTTAGCGAACTGCTCAATTCCCCTTGGTCCAAGTAGTACCGTCCTTGCTAGCCTGCTAACGTTAACTCGTTAGTACAAGTTTGCAACGTTAGCTAGCTAAATGCATCACGTTTTGATGTTCCAAAGAGCGCTGAGGCGGTGGCAGTTTAAATTCAGGTCTAACTTTCGTTTAGTCCATTTTTAGGAGGCAAAAGCCTGTAATGGACATCCGAAGTAGTAAAAATATATGCTTATTGTCGGTATCAAAGACTAGCTAGCCGTCTGTCATTCTATTTACAACAGCTGTTTGGAAATGTGTATTGAGTGACGTAAACGCTCGTAGCTGTGGATTGGGCCAAATCCAGAATGTTCTTGAGGCACAGGCTCCATCTTGGCAGCCCATTGGTGAGTTCAGAATGTCAATTACCCACGTCATTTCTTTCCCGCCTATTTTCCCGTCTACATTACTTCAGTGACGTTTGGTTCACCACTGTATAAATGGAAATTGATCAAATACTCAACTAATTAAGGTTGTATATAATAAATGAGACACAAGAAAACGCAATATCAAATCGATGGACTTTTGCATTCTCAAACAGAGACTGTTCTTACTGTCATTCATTGGGACTGGAACTGTTTGTCCACTATCATTCTCCGTAGCTGCCAGGTTAGCAGTACTGGGCATGTGCACTCACACCCTACGCGTGGACTAATTTGTCCCCATATTTTTACAGTGATTCTAACATAGATTATAAAACTTGATTGCAAATCGTTCTTCTTGTAATGGGAGGCCAAACCAAGGGCAAAAAGAAGAACAAAGCCAAGAGGAAAGATCCGCGCTCTAACGGAGGTATGTGACGTATCTAACGCGTTAGCTAGATCGCTATAAAGGACAACTAGTGTTGTTGTCTATGTGTGATATCTGTAAAATCATGTGTGATAACTACAGTGCCTTCAGAAAGTATTCATACCGCTTGACTTATTCCATATTTTGTTGTCTTACAGCCGGAATTCAAAATTGATTAAATATTTTTTTCCTCTCCCATCTACACACAATACCAAATCAAATGTATTTATAAAGCCCTTTTTATATCAGCAGTGCTTATACAGAAACCCAGCCTAAAACCCCAAACAGCAAACAATGCAGATGTAGAAGAACGGTGGCTAGGAAAAACTCCCTAGAAAGGCAGGAACCTAGGAAGAAACCTATAGAGGAACCAGGCTCTGAGGGGTGGCCTGTCCTTTTCTGGTGGTGCAGGGTGGAGATTATAAGAGTACATAGCCAGTAAGGCCAGATTGTTCTTCAAGATGTTCAAATGTTCATAGATGACCAGCAGGGTCAAATAATAATCACAGTGGTTGTAGAGGGTGCAACAGGTCAGTACCTCAGGAATAAATGTCAGTTGGCTTTTCATAGCCGAGCATTCAGAGGTCGAGACAGCAGGTCTGGGACAAGGTACAGTACCATGTCCGGTGAACAGGTCAGGGTTCCATAGCCAAAGGCAGAACAGTTGAAACTGGAGCAGCAGCACGACCTGGTGGACTGGGGACAACCAGGAGTCATCAGGCCAGGTAGTCCTGAGGCATGGTCCTAGGGCTCAGGTCTTCCGGGAGGGGAGGAAGAGAGAGATAATTAGAGGGAGCATACTTTAATCCACACAGGACACCAGATAAGACAGGAGAATTACATCAGATATAACAGACTGACCCTAGCCCCCGGCCCATAGACTATTGCAGCATAGATACTGGAGGCTGAGACGGGGGGGTCGGGGGACACTGGCCCCTTCAGACGATACCCCCGGACAGGGCCAACCAGGCAGGATATAACCCCACCCACTTTGCCAAAGCACAGCCCCCAAACCACTAGAGAGATCATCAACAGACCACCAACTTACTACCCAGAGATACCCCATAATGACAAAGTGAAAACATGTTTTTAGAAGAAAAATAAAATAATGAAATACAGATATATATAATTTACATAAGTATTCACACACCTGAGTCACCTTTGGTATCGATTACAGCTGTGAGTCTTTCTGGGTAAGTCTCAAAGCGCTTTCCACACCTGGATTGTGCAACATTTGCCCATTATTCTTGAAAAAAATATTCAAGTTCTGTCAAATTGGTTATTGATCTTTGCTAGACAACCATTTGCAGGTCTTGCCATAGATTTAAGTCAAAACTGTAACTCGGCCACTTAGGAACATTCACTGTCTTCTTGGTAAGCAACCCCAGTGTAGATTTGGCCTTGTGTTTTGTGGTTATCCTGCTGAATGGTGATTTCATCACCCAGTGTCTGGTGGAAAGCAGTCTGAAGCAGGTTTTTCTCTAGGACTTTGCCTGTGCTTTGCTCCATTTGGTTTATTTTTTTATTCTCCCCAGTCCTTAACGATTACAAGCATACCCATAACATGATGCAGCCACCACTATGCTTGAAAATATGAAGAGTGGTACTCAGTAATGTGTTTTATTGGATTTGCCCCAAACATAACACTTTCTTTGCCACATTTTTTGCAGTATTACTTTAGTGCCTTGTTGCAAACAGAATGCATGTTTTGGAATATTTGTATTCTGTACAGGCTTTCTTCTTTTCACTCTGTCAATTAGGTTAGTATTGTGGAGTGTTTGTGGGCCTATGTAGCCAAGTTTTATCTATGATCGAATGCTATCCATGTTTTTTGTATGTTCTGTTTATCTGTGAATTAACCAATGCTATTAGGCCACACCCGGCCATGATTACAGACACCTGCGTGTGTCCTTTGACACTATATAAACTAGTGACCCGCAGTGTTTGTCATTATACCCTGATGAAGACAGCTTGTCTGTCGAAACGTTGGTTATTAGGATATTAAATTATTGCATCTGAGCTCCTAGAGTGTGCGGCGTTCCTTTTCTTTTTCAAGTGTTTTACTCCGTTAGCCAGCACCTCGCCTAAATAGGTGTGCGTTTCTTTCGCCTCTATAGTATTGTGGAGTAACTACAATGTTGTTGATCCATCCTCAGTTTTCTCCTATCACAGCCATTCATCTCAGTAAAACCGTTTTAAAGCCACCATTGGCCTCAATGTGAAATCGCTGAGCGGTTTCCTTCCTCTACAGCAACTGAGTTAGGAAGGACACCTGTATATGTGTAGTGACTGGGTGTATTGATACACCATCCAAAGTGTAATGAATAACTTCACAATGCTTAAAGGGATATTCAATGTCTGCTTTTTTTTTTTTAACCTTCTACCAATAGGTGCCCTTCTTTGTGGTTGAATCTGTGTTTTATATTCACTGCTCGACTAAATTACCTTACAGATAATTGTATGTGTGGGGCACAGAGATGAGGTAGTCATTCAAAAATCATGTTAAACATTATTATTGCACACAGAGTGAGTCCATGCAACTTATAATGTGACTTGTTAAGGACATTTTTACTCCTGAACTTTAGGCTCGTCATAACAAAGGGGTTGAAAACTTATTGACTCAAGACTTTTCAGCTTTTCATAAAAAAAAATTTAAAACATAATTCCACTTTGACAAAAAAAAAACTCAATTTAATCAATTTTCTATTCAGGCTGTAACACAACAAAATGTGGAAAAAGTCAAGGGGTGTGAATACTTTCTGAAGGCACTGTGCCTCGCTAGTCTGCTTTGGAAAGAACAAGCTAGCGAGCTAACTTGCTTGCTTGCTAGCTAGCTAGCTAGCTAGCTAGCTACAGTAACAGTAACCAGACTTATATAGGCTATTGTTGACAATAGGGACTGTGTTTCAACAGGCTCTGGAGTGGCAGGTCTGTCACCTCAAGATAGAATGAAGCTGAAGATGCAGGAGAAAGCCAAGAAGAAAACCGCTGAGAAATATACTGTAGAACAACTACTGGAGAAGGTAGGTCACACACAAACACACACCAGACATACTCTCTCTTTCTCCTGTTTCAGATGGAGTCAGGAGTGTGTGGACAGTTTGGAGTTTGCCACACGCTGTACACTAACATCTGTGTTGTGTTTCAGACGGAGGAGTGTATGGACAGTTTGGAGTTTGAGATGGCGGGGAGGTTCTGTCAGCGAGCACTAGAGGTGGAGCCTGACAACCTCCTTACCTTGGACCTGCTAGGACACATCCACTCTGAACTGGGAGACACACAGAGGGCCAAGGAAATATCCTTCAGTGTCTGTGTGTATGGTGTTTGCATGCATCTCTGTGTGCATGTGTGTGTTCCTTAGCCCCAGCTCTAAGTGTTTCTGCGTGCGGTGCAGTTGAGTCCTGATGAGGGTCATAGTAAATACATGTCTCTAGGGCAGATACACACAGGCCAGGAGGCTGTGCAATACTACACCAAAGGAATACAGATACTACTGTGTATGCTGGAGAAACACGCACAAGCGACAGTGAGTACACACACACACACTAATTATGGATTTTGTTGAATGCATGTCTAACACAGAACACTAGGAGGAGCTGTTGCTTCAGTCTGAACACACACATCTACTGACTGTATCACAAACTGACTGTGTCACAAACTGACTGTCATAAACTGGCAGCCAGAGATGCTGAATTCTTCTACCTCAACCATCCCCCTGTCACCCCAGGCAGGCGCAGGAGCAGAGGCAGCAGCCTCCCCGCTCCACGACTCGGGGTCAGAGATCCCGACAGCCAGAGATGTGTGTGTGGCCTACTGTTCTGTGGCAGAGATCTACTTCACTGACCTCTGGTAACACACAAATCAAATCAATTATATATACATTTTTGTTTCCTGAAAGGCCTGTTGTGTATTGAATTCACAGATTTGTGTGTGTGTAGTATGGAGGAGAGTGCAGGAGATCAGTGTCGACAGGCCATAGAGAGAGCGCTGACCTATCACCCTGACAACCCAGAGGCTCTACAGCTGATGGCCAGCTACCTGTTCAGTACAGAGAAGAACCAGGTCAGTACACACACGGTATGACTATAAATCAGAGGCAGTGTACGTCTCCTGCTAAGTTACCACCTTGTTAAAGCATCGATCAGAGTTAATTAATGTGAGAAAATGGAATCATATGCTATTAATCTGCTGAGCTAGGCACACACACACACACGTTAATCAGCTTATGACAGATATTAATGCAGAATTAGTTATGAAGCGGATACATTTGGGCACAGGGATCACATTTGACAAAGAGAGAAGGAGGAAAGATGGGGAGAGGGAGCAAAAGAAAGAGATAAGGGGAGAGAGAGAAATGGTCTATAACTGAACAATCAGAGCCTTTTCCATTTCCATACAATTGTACCATAATCTGCTAGTCCTAGCACTGCAATGAGACAGGCCTCCAATTCTTCAGAAAGCCTTAATCTTTAGGGAGCAACAATAACAGCTAGCTAGGGATTTACTCCTCATTTCAAAGAAGGGACGAGTTTTGGAATACTGCAGCTCTTCTCAAGGTTACTTTTGTAAATATCTCCTCCAGCCAGCAGATGGCACTGTGGCTCTAACCAAATGGTGTTGATTTGACAGTTCAGTGGAGCAGATGTCTGATTTTGTGTGTGTAGGAGGGGAGAGAGTACCTGATGAGGAGTGTGGATGTGTGGCTACCTGCCCTGAAACAGAGTGAAGCTCCACCCAGCAGAGAGGACATAGAGGAGGAACATACACAGGTGAGAGACTAACCCCCCACACACACACAGGTGAGTCAGACAACCCAGAGAATAAAAGTCAGAGGGCCAACTTATCATTCTGTGTGTGCGTGTGTGACTTTGTGTGTGTCTGTGTGAGAGAGACTCAGTGAGTGCATGTGTGTCTAACTGGTGTTGTTCCCTTTCCAGAGTGACATCCCACCGTATGAATCACGCATCACCACGGCCAAACTCCTCGTAGAGGCAGAAGAGTACGAGGTAGGAGTATGTGTGTGTAGGATGAGTTTTCTCTGTGAAAAGGCCAGTGCTCTGTATTCTTTACCCAGAGAGAGAGGTAGATGGAGGGAGGAACGGCGATGAGAGGATGGAGGGCTTTAGAAAAGATCTGGAGGGTTGAGGGAGGGAGAGGGGTAGAAAGGTGTGTGTGTGTCTGACACATTGTTTGTCTTCATCCTCCTGCATGTGTCAGCAAGCCACACACACACACTACAGACTCAGTGCATCTATTGAGGAATCAGACACAATTGAGTAGGAGGAGGAGATGAGGATGATGATTGCTGTGAGCCTGGAAACATTCACCACCGATAACAACAAGATGGAAGCAGCAGATAACTGGAGAACAGGAGATGCAGGACAAGATAACTCAGAGCTAGAATATCTGAGACTATTTTAGTCTTCTATTGTTAATTTTTTTAAATAATTCTGTCTTCAGTTTCCACACAGCAGTGGTAAACCCAGAGGCAAGTCATTAACATCGCAGCTTTCAACTCTAAACAACACCATTCTAACTCATAAATTATCTATTGACCATGACCAGTTCTGTATTGGTTGTTGAAGTCAAGGAGTATTGGAAAGGAGGGATATTGACTGATTATTGATAGTAATCATCAGATTAGCTTCATTGTGTATTGATGACTGTGTAAGCTGTCTTGTTGCTATTTACGACCGTGTCTACAGAACACTTGGTTCTGAGACTAATCAGACTCACTGATCACATCCATTGATTAAGGAGGCAGAGAGAGCGAGGTGTATATGTGTGACAGGAAACACCTCGCTCTCTCTGCCTCCACACACATAGCGAGCGACTCAGGCTAGGAGCAGGATGTGCTTAATGTATAATGAACAACGGCAATTATGGTTTGTGTGAGTTTTTTATGATTTCTCTCTCTCTCCCTCAGACAGCAGTAGATGTGTTGGAGGGTCTACTAGAGGAGGATGACGAGGTGGTGCAGGTGAGTCATGATGATGATGATGATGATGGCAGTTAAAAAATATTTTTTGTTGTTGAAACATCGACATACAAACGATAACATACAGATGCACACAATCATCAACATCACCCCTGCCCAGATCCACCTGCTCACACCCCCATCTCCAGCACCCGCATCACTCTCTGCCACATGACCTCAGACTGCACCATTTAGTTTCTCTCTGTCGCCCAAGCACTTTCAACATTTAGATAATAAAGCATTTGACCTTTCCATTGTGTTAACGATGAAGGATTGGTTGATTTCCAGTTTTAAGTATCGTTTTTTCAAGATGATTGACGAGAAAAGTATCGTCCAACCCATCAGGTATCTCACTGCACCCTCATATGCCATGTCTTGAAATATACAGACAGACGGATTAAAATACATTTACATTGTAATACTTCTGACAGACAACTTTCTAACTCTGCCCATAACATTTGGACTTTACCATTCCCAGAAGGCATGGATTATTGAGTCATTGTTAGTTTTACACTTAAGACATGACTCTGCCGTTGTGAAGTAGAATTTGTGGATTTTGTCTCTTGTGTAATAAATTCTATACATTAGTTTATACTGGATTAAGCGTACATTTTCGTTAACTGTCAATTTGTTAGTTATGTTCCAACATTCCCTCCATCTTGTGTCAATATCAGTTATTTTTAAGTCTTGGTTCCAGTATTTTTTTTCTAAGAGATTGTCAGTTGGATATACTCTCTGTAAGGTTTTGCATATCTTATCTATCATATGAATATCATTTTCTGACTCAAATAGGATTCCCTTAAGATTGCTCTGATGTCCAAAAGATTTTGAATAAAAATGTGTTGATATGAAACTTTTAATTTGCATGTATTTGAAAATATCTACATTGGTCAGTCCAAAATTCCTTTTTAATTCTATCATGGTTTCTTTGCCTTTAGTTTTCCATGTGGACCAATTTATCGGTGAATTCTGAAAAGCTATCCAAGGATTGTTCCATAGGGTTGTGTTTTTAGGGAGTGATACGGTTCTTGTAGAATAGGTTTCATTTTGTTCCATATTGTTATAGTGTTCTTAACTATGAAGTTGTTCATGTTTTTAGCTTTATCCTTTGAAAATAGACACATGAAAATATTCTGGCACAGTTTTCTGTTGGTGAAGCGAGAAGGACACACACCTGCAGCCTCCGTTCACTTCTCTCTGCTTCAGAGCCATATTAGTATTCTTTGCAAGAGGTGTGTGTGTGTGTGTGTGTGTGTGTGTGACGATCTAACTGCAGTGTGCTCATTCTTTCACACCCTCCCTCCTACACACCTCAGCTGACAGATTGAGAGCATTCACTTGGGTTCTGAACCTTTAAACTCATTCAGGAGACACCTGTTCTAAGCAGTCACAAACACACACACAGTTTGAACTCTATGAATATACAGTAGAGTTTTTGTTTTGTCAGCAGTGTTCTCGAGCACCATCAGAATAACCTGTATAACACAACTGGAGATGACGATGACTCCTAGTCTAAACCCTCTATCCACAGCTCAAACTGTATTTGTGCTAACCATTCTTTTTGATGTCACCCAACTCGGTAACTCATGCATTGTTAATGGACCCAAACAGCTGCCAGTAGTCAAGGTGGTGGTACCTAACTCCCTGTACAACATTTTTGGCAAACTTAGAATTCTGACTCTAAGTCTTTATATAGACCTTGTTAAAAACGATTAAAGCTCTCTAGAACCAGATGGTATCTGTGACTGTTGCCTCATCCAAGAGGACTGATTGACACCTACCTACTGTACTGTAGGCTTATCGTTAAGAGAGTGGGTGTTGTGAATTCTGAGAAGTTTTTAATTTGCTGGCTTGTTAATTTGCTGAGACGAGTGGCGTGTGTGCTCGTGAAGAGTGTGTGTGTGTGTGTGTGTCTGTGTGTGTGCTTAGTTTAATACATCCATAGTTTAATACCTCCATAAATACTAGCAAAACAGACCATATTTCATAAACACTTTCAAAGAGACTTATTCTAATGAAGGTTCTTTGAGGAAGCAAAGACGTTCTAATTGAAGTGACACACAGGTCAGTGCCTGTATTCAAAAGTTCGGAAACCGCAATGCTCAACTTAAGTTACAGAGTTGTAGATCAGGTCATGAGAAGGATGCTTCTTATAATTGTATAATCATTCAAAAGGCATAAAGTTATGTTTAGCCTTCAAGCCTCTTGTCTGCAATGAGTGTGTGCGTGCATGCATGTAATGGGTCTACTGATAGAGGTGGAGGTCTCTGTTGTTTTCTGCTGTAAAATGAATAATAAATGAGGGGAATGTTAATGTCCTGCTTCTGCAAGAAGTGTGGGTGGCTGATCCTTGTCTTCAGATGAGACACACACCCTCACACACCCACCCACACGTTTCTGAAGTACAAGTGTGCTGTGTGTTGTAGGTGGAGGGATGGGGGTAAACTGTGTAGGGTGTATTTAATGTGGGTGTGTACAGTATTGGTATGAGGGAGAGAGAATACAACAGGTAGCTGAGAGGAGAGATGGAATGTGTGTAGGTTTTGTCCTTTAGTCTGTAAGTGGTGTGTGTGTGTGTGTGTGTGACAGCGCTGTCAGATTGACGCGTGGAGACGAATGTTTGGGAAGACAAACTGCAGGAGCACAGGCCCAGCTCGTTACCATAGTGGCAGCTCATGAAGATGCCGTGTGCATTTCAATCAGTGCCTCCGGTGCGCGTGCGTGTGTGTCTGTGTTAAGCCTGTTTGTCACAGTTCCAGGTACAGATTTCACGCGGACTAGACATCAGACAGTTAAATGTGTTTCCCCTGTCAAAGCTGAGCTCACTTAATAAAACACATTTCTTTCTCTCTTCTCTCTCTCTCACAGGTGTGGTATCTCTCAGGCTGGGTGTGTTACCTGCAGATGGAGAGAGCGAAGGAGGAGAGAACAAGGGAGGAGAGAGAAGAGAGTGATGAGGAGTGTGAAGCGTTGAAGGAGGCAGCCAGATCTTACCTGACCAAAGCCAAGAAGGTACACACACAAACACACTGACTTGTATTGATGTCAGTCTGTCTGGTCGATATTGTACTGTCAGCTTGTACAGTCAGCAATACACACGTATGATACAGAGCTTCACTGCTGGCAGTGATTCTGAAATGTTAACCCTATCTTAATTGTTTTCTTACCTCAAGAGGAGCTATGTGTCTGTCTTAGAATTGTGTTACAAGCTATACGGAGAGCCCTGTGAAGTATACGATTCATGGAGTGTTTTTGTGTGTGTGGGTGTGGACGTGTTTAACTATACTTGTGGGGACCAGAAGTCCCCACAAGAATAGTAAACAATCAAAAAGGGTTTAGGGTTAAGGTTAGAATTAGTTTTAGGGTTAGAAGCTAGGGTTAGTTTTAGGGTTAGGGTTAAGGTTAGGTTTTGGGGTTAGGGTTAGGGAAATAGGATTTAGATATGGACTGAATTGTGTGTCCCCAGAAGGTTAGTTATACAAGACTGCATGTGTGTTAGTGATGCACAGGTCATCTGTTTATTCACTGTCCACAATTGCTAATAACCCATCCGTAACCACCCAACTATGTGATAAAGTGAAAATCTAACCCGCTAATATAGAAAATGCGCTGTACAGTCAGATGCTGGAACGTTTTTTTTTACGCCTAATTTAGATAGGCCTATGTTTCTGCTTTCCGACATTTTGTTAGGCTATTTGTTACTCATCTTGTCTATAATTAGATACATGCAGCTTCTCTTCTGTCATTATATGTTGTCCTAGAAGACTAAATAAACCCTTGCTCAACGGAAAATATGGATGGATACATCAATAGAATGAATGCTTCAATCCAGTTGACATCGATAAAGTTTTCTATTTCATCTCTACTTCTCTCGCGCAGCAATAACAAAAAAAACGAGAACGATTTTCCATGCAAAATTTACAAATTAAATCAATTTGACCCGTTTTAAGGGAGTTAAAAGCTGTGAAAACGACCCAACATGTTTCTGTTAAGATTTCAGTTAGGCTTGGATGCATGTTTTATGTGTTTGAAATACTATCAGCTTTTTCGATGCTGATAAAGATAGCACCTTTACAGACGGTCCCTAACCGCGCATTCATTCTCACAAGATGCTGAAATAAATAAATCGTATTTCTCCACTGCTCTTTCCGAGTCAAAATGTACATTTGGTGTATAATTTTACTGCAAGAACTGCTTAATTCTGCAGGAGTTAATATTAAGACTATGTGAGAGGTTATAGACCCACAGTTAGTGTCCAGATTTCAGTTACTATTCCATTTAACCCATCTGAACAGTACAGTTCCCATACATTACTTTTCTGGTCCTCCCTTCTCTTTATTTTAAACTCTCCATTTCGCAGCTTTTCTCTTATTGAATTATACTCCGACAGTGTCCTTTTTGCCTCAGCGGACTGACGTTAACTTTTTCTGCCAATTTTCCCAAAAGCATTTGGCAATTGCCGTGTATTTGGCGCCTGCACAGTTAGGCCCTGAAGCTTAGGCTTATTCACTGATGTCAGATACAAATAATGGAAGAATAACCCCAATATAACCTATAGCTATGAATTGCACAAGATTTATACATTTATAAATCCCGCCACCCACCCACCCTTAATACACACAATATTTAATGACCATAAACCCGCCCACCCTGTGGATATAACCACGGGGACTGCGGGTTTGTATCAACCCACACATAACTAGTGTGTGTGTGTGTGTGTGTGTGTGTGTGTGTGTGTGTGTGTGAGTCTTCCCTCGTAACAGACCAGTGTTTGTGAGCGTGGTGTAAATTATTAAAGTGTTCAGTCTCAGAGTTAGTCAGAAACCCTGAACATGTTAATGAGGCCTAGAACCCACTGGCTTGTTTAGACACAAGTCGACTTCTAGCAGACTTACAGTGAGGGAAAAAAGTATTTGATCCCCTGCTGATTTTGTACGTTTGCCCACTGACAAAGACATGATCAGTCTATAATTTTAATGGTAGGTTTATTTGAACAGTGAGAGACAGAATAACAACAACAAAAATCTAGAAAAATGCATGTCAAAAATGTTATAAATTGATTTGCATTTTAATTAGGGAAATAAGTATTTGACCGCTCTGCAAAACTTGACTTAGTACATGGTGGCAAAACCCTTGTTGGCAATCACAGAGGTCAGACGTTTCTTGTAGTTGGCCACCAGGTTTGCACACATCTCAGGAGCGATTTTGTTCCACTCCTCTTTGCAGATCTTCTCCAAGTCATTAAGATTTCGAGCCTGACGTTTGGCAACTCGAACCTTCAGCTCCCTCCACAGATTTTCTATGGGATTAAGGTCTGGAGACTGGCTAGGCCACTCCAGGACCTTAATGGGCTTTTTCTTGAGCCACTCCTTTGTTTTGGGTCATTGTCATGCTGGAATACCCATCCACGACCCATTTTCAATGCCCTGGCTGAGGGAAGGAGGTTCTCAACCAAGATTTGACGGTACATGGCCCCGTCCATCGTCCCTTTGATGCGGTGAAGATGTCCTGTCCCCTTAGCAGAAAAACACCCCCAAAGCATAATGTTTCCACCTCCATGTTTGACGGTGGGGATGGTGTTCTTGGGGACATAGGTAGCATTCCTCCTCCTCCAAACACGGCGAGTTGAGTTGATGCCAAAGAACTCGATTTTGGTCTCATCTGACCACAACACTTTCACCCAGTTCTCCTCTGAACCATTCAGATGTTCATTGGCAAACTTCAGACGGGCCTGTATATGTGCTTTCTTGAGCAGGGGGACCTTGCGGGTGCTGCAGGATTTCAGTCCTTCACGGCGTAGTGTGTTACCAATTGTTTTCTTGGTGACTATGGTCCCAGCTGCCTTGAGATCATTGACAAGATCCTCCCGTGTAGTTCTGGGCTGATTCCTCACCGTTCTCATGATCATTGCAACTCCACGAGGTGAGATCTTGCATGGAGCCCCAGGCCGAGGGAGATTGACAGTTATTTTGTGTTTCTTCCATTTGCGAATAATCGCACCAACTGTTGTCACCTTCTCACCAAGCTGCTTGGCGATGGTCTTGTAGCCCATTCCAGCCTTGTGTAGGTCTACAATCTTGTCCCTGACATCCTTGGAGAGCTCTTTGGTCTTGGCCATGGTGGAGAGTTTGGAATCTGATTGATTGATTGCTTCTGTGGACAGGTGTCTTTTATACAGGTAACGAGCTGAGATTAGGAGCACACTCTTAAAGGGAGTGCTCCTAATCTCAGCTTGTTACCTGTATAAAAGACACCTGGGAGCCAGAAATCTTTCTGATTGAGAGGGGGTCAAATACTTATTTCCCTCATTAAAATGCAAATCAATTTATAACATTTTTGACATGCGTTTTTCTGGATTTTTGTTGTTGTTATTCTGTCTCTCACTGTTCAAATAAACCTACCATTAAAAAATTATAGACTGATCATGTCTTTGTCAGTGGGCAAACGTACAAAATCAGCAGGGGATCAAATACTTTTTTCCCTCACTAATTATGTTAGCACTGTTTGTGTGAGTGTGCATATTTAATTACATTTGTGCATGCGTGTGCCTGTGTATGTGTCTGTGCACATTTTATTATGTTCGTTAGAAATATCTCCATTATTCATTTCCGCTCTGATGAATGTGCTTCGCCACATTACTTCTATAGAGACAGACCCTGTTTCTCTTCTGCTCCCTCTCATGGAAGGTTACAGGGGGGGTTGGATGATGGTTGAAGGATGGTTGGATGATGGTTGACCTTGACATCCCTCCAACCATCTCTCAACTCTCCAATTCTCCTCCATCATTAACCTTAACCTTTCTTCACCCTTCCCTCAACCATACATCAACCACCCTGAGAGGAGAGAAGAGGAGCTGTAAACTCATAGCCCCTTAAAGCCATAAATAGCTGTATGCAGTTTTAATGTTTGTCACAGGACACAGGCATGATTGACACACACACAGGTAGTGGTAGCCGGCTCTTGGCGTAAAATATATATATTTTAAATAAAACATCCTTGGCAAAATATTGCTTTTTGGAAAACCAGTCAATTTGACTGCTAATGCTTATCGGTCTATAGGTTCATTTGCATAATTTAGTGGAATTAAATTGCCGCGTGTGTACTTTTGTTAGTCGTTATGTTTATCACATGCTCACAGCATACAGATACAGAACCTATGAGAGGAAAATCTGTCAGACAGCGTGAGAGCTACTGCTACAGCTTCTCAAACAGCTCATTAGCTGCTGCTGGATTGAAACGTGATTTTATAAGACCAATCAGTGTGTAACAATTCTAAATCACGATTTAAAAAGAGCTAGGCCTACTATTTTTATTTCTCAACTGGTAGGCCTAATTGAAGCGCGCTTCCCATTCGCCATTCAAGTGCATGTAGGCAACGTTAGGCAGGCTTCAGCGCATCACACATCACTTTGCAATGACCTGGAAGCAGTATGCATTTTGAAAACATATTTAATTGTTTGAAACCTGAACAGTTTACTTCATATGATGAGGCACGTCTTCCCTTGCTTCAAAGTAAAATCTGACTGTAGAAACATGGAGGCAATTATTCTAGACTTCTATATGCAATTGAAGCCAGTAGCCTATTTCTCTCATGTTCTATTGGTTTTCAAATTAACTTTCTTTCATTGTCCAGTAGCCAAAGGCACAATCATAGTAATATTAGCAACCCATGGTAGTTGTTGCATCTTTAGATCTCCCCTCTTTCTACATTTCTAATATATATTTTTCATCTCTGTCACATGAAACCACTCGCATGTGCTTTTGACAACAGTGTCTTACCGCTAATTGAATTATGGAACGAACATTCGCGCGTAGCCTTGTGCGCATTGCTTCGCTTATAATGTGAAGAATTAATAGTTTATCAACGTTCTGATCTGTTGCATCAGCCTCATTGCTTATACATTTTTTTATGTAGCCTAGGCCTACTGGTTGTATGAATTTGGGATATATTGTCCCACAACTGTCCTAGAGTCTGTTTGGAATAGGCTATTTCTTTCTCAACAAGCTGACCAATAGAATAGGTAAACTTTTCTACTAGGCGAGTGATTTTGCTGTTCTTTACTCGTCTTGTTTGCTGAGGAAAAATTAATGTGGCAGTTATTCTAACATCTTCAAATTGCGCATCGGAATTCGGTAAGAAGGACGCACACTGTTGCATCCTTGACTTGCATGTTCTGAATAACCATAATCTAAATGTGAGTTCTGTAATTTTGAGCACCGTGGGTGGAAGCCCTAATCAGGTTACGCACCCAATGCGTATAGGTCTGGTAAATTTCTCAAATGTCCGTTAAATTAAAATGCTGCCGGTCAAATGTCCAGTGCCACATTTTCCTAATGGAAACCCTGACACACACTATTAACACTTCACCACTCCTGGAATTCACTCACGCTTTTCAGCCACAGCATTAACATTACATCACACACATACCCTCCAACCCATCCATACCCTAAGGGATCTCCTCTAGCTCATCAAAGAGTAAAACGCTTGACCTCCTGTTGCTCCTTCCCACATACTCATTCACACACACACACACACACACACACACACACACTCTTTTACTCCACACACATAATGCTGCCTCTCTCTGTGATGTTGTTACGATTGATTTGACCTCCTCTGCTGTTAACCATACCCCACCATCCCTCAGCCCTCTACTCCCCTACACTTTACCTCTTACATCATTCCCTACCCTGCTCTCCTCCTCTCCTGAGAGAGTGTGTGTGTTCTAGGTTGGAGTTTGAGCAGTGATCTGTCACACAGACAGGAAGGTCACTTGTGGAGCAGAGAGAGAAGGCGGGGCGGGGGGGGATGGTGAAGGTGAAGAAAGACGGATAAAGAAAGTGTGGGTCAGGAGGAAAAGAGAGAGGGTGAAGGATGGAGGGAGTGGAGACACAGCAGGAGAGAGTCATGGGAAGTTTGAGAGGGGGATTGTGATTTAGAGGGAGGTGAGGAGAAAGTCCTTGATCTCTATTAGATTCACCCAAAGAAGGAAAGAAAGTAAGTCTGTTTCTTTCTATCATTCATTTTGCATCAAGGGCACATCGACTCTTGCTTTCACAATTTCTGCTGTGATTTTTTAATGAGATATGTGCCATTTATTGTATGTACAAATACACTTGGTCAACTGGAACCTCAAGGAAAGAGGTAGGGATCTGGATAGTGAGGGGAGGGGAGAGAAAGAGGAAGGAGGGGAGAGAGGATGAGATAATTTAAGGGATAATTTCCCTCCTCTCTTCACAGGTCAAAATCCTCACCCCCTGTCACAATGGCTTAGGAAAGACGCGTCATTGGGAGTGAATGTGTGTGTGTACACGTGTGTGCCCATTTTTTGTGTGTGTGGCAGTGGCCAGATGTGCCTCAGAGACTCCAGGCTTTGAGGGAAAGCTTCTTGGATTAGACCAGAGAATCTGCTGACCCGTGATACACACACACACACACACACACACACACAGACCAGCCAACCTGTGAAAGAGAAAGACACAAACACACTCTCACACACCACACAGAGCAGCCAACCTGTGAAAGAAGGGAGGAAAACTTGCAGCACTCTAAATGAGAAATGTGTTTAATTGATTGTGTGGCTTTGCTGAGCTCAGCACTCTTCTCTATAATGTATACCACTGTTTATTTAACTAACGGCTATCACAATGAAAAATGATGCTCTCCTGGCAGATGCGTTCCTTTTTCTAAATGAGCATTCCATAAACATCACAGCTTATGTTGAATAAGTACATTTTATCGATATATCATGCTACTCAAGTGATCAGCTCGAAAATGAAGAACATCCACTGTCTCCAAATGAGCTCCTAGGGGGCCAAGCGTCCTCAGTCATGGTCTACTGCCTGGTGACTGTTCCTGAGGCGACACCAACGCGTGCACGTACGCACACACACAAACTATTTTGGCCGGGTTACACTGTCAGTGTGAAGGTGATCTGTTTCTGATGCTGTTTGTACTTTGTGTGTGTGTGTGCGCATGCATGGATGATACAGAATAATGCAGTTCAGCCCAGATTCCCAGACCTGCTTATCTCCCTCACTAGAGGAGAAGTTGTTTGGAGCAAAAGGAATGAATCTGTGTGTGTTGTGATTGCTGTAGTGTGTGTGATGGTGGGTTCCGTTCTGTTATCAGTCCAGTGCTTCCACTCAGGCAGAGAGAGTATTATACGGCGGGAAATCTACTGGTCCCCTCTACAATAGGCTTTTATAATGGTCCCGCTTCACAGCATATTTCACTGAGATAACAACAGCAATACTGTGTATGTGAGAGAGAGCAGAGAAAAATCCTATCCTTGTTCAGCTGAGCCCAATACATCAGGAAAGAGGCATTTGGTAGCAGTTTTCACATTAAGTCCTGGTGGAAACGTGCATGTATGTAACAAACTGTGTGTCTCTCTCTCCAGCTGTACGTGAAGTTGCGCTGTGACGACGGGCCCATACTGGAGCACATGGAGCAGCTCCTGGGGGAACTGGGGGGGGAGACGGAGGGGGAGGAGGGGGAGACAGACCCTGCCCTGGACGAAGACTTTGAGCCCAACAGTGACGATGAGGAAGAGGACGCCATGGAACATTGACCACACCCCTCTCGCTCTACCAGTGATCTAGTGGTAAAACAGTAGGTTGGTAAACGCTGAGAGACGTTTGCGGTGAATAAAGTAACGCTCCCTATGTTTCCAATGCATTCTTCTGCGATCGGTGCGTAAATAAAAAAGGTGCGTCAACGGCGTTTAGACTGCATACCCCTCTCTACTTTTGTAGTGCACTATTAACTCAGACATGAAATAAAGTTTATAAAGATGGAGTTTATAAAGACCTCTTACATATCTCTGTACACCTCACAAACTAGACCAGATGCAACACTTTGTTGGAAAGCAGCATAGTTGCGAGTGTGTCAGTCAATGGGCCCTTGAGAGAGGATGAATGGGCCCTTGAGTTCTCTGAATCTCTCTAGATATTGTCTGAATCGTGTTCTCAGAAGTGCCTTCTGTTCAACCCTGAGTTTCTCAGAATCATATGGCCTCTCTCTCATATTAGTGCTGAATTGTTTTCTGTATTAGAAAGGAGTGATTGACATGTCGACTCAAGCTTTGTTTCTATTGTCCTGGAATGAACCAGATAAAAAAACTCAACTCAACTTGAATGCTGTTTGTTTTTTGTATTTTTCTCTCAATCTGCTAATTTTTTTTATTCATGTTGTAATAAGGAGGTGAACGTGTGCTTCCCTTCATGACCCAGGCTCACTTTAGAAAGAGATTCCAATCTGAATGTGACCTGCTAAAATAAAGAACTAATACAGAACAGATACTGTAGTGTTGTAGAGTTCATGTGAGGAGTGAGCATTGAGAGATAGAGGGGGTAGAGATGGATGAGAGGAGTGATGGATGATGGGAGAGAGGAGAGTGCAGGTTGAGAGGAGAGTGTCGTAGACACACAGGCATGGTCACTAACTATAAATATAATTGTTTTGTCTTTATCTGTTGTGGTCTAGTACTGTCTTTTTACTAGCAAGGGCCATCTACTTTAAGTGCTGCCTGTCTTCCCAGTGGCCTACTTGGTGTGTGAACTGCTGACTGCTCATAATTTGCATGAAAGGAGATGGATGAAGTTAAGTTTTAATGTCACATGCAGGGTGAAATGCCTTTCTTGCAAGCTCTAACCCCAACAATGCAGTAATCAATAAAAATTTAGAACAACACACCATATATAATAAGAAATAAAGAACATGATAAAGTAAACATACTATATACAGGGACAGTTCCAGTACCATATTTACAATGTGCAGGGATACTGGATCGATAGAGGTAGATGCAGTGAGGGGGAAAAAGTATTTGATCCCCTGCTGATTTTGTATGTTTGCCCACTGACAAAGAAATGATCAGTCTATGATTTTAATGGTAGGTATATTTGAACAGTGAGAGACAGAATAACAACAAAAAAATCCAGAAAAACGCATGTCATAAATGTTATAAATTGATTTGCATTTTAATGAGGTAAATAAGTATTAAGTCACCTCCCTGACCAAGGCCCTTCTCCCCGATTGCTCAGTTTGGCCGGGCGGCCAGCTCTAGGAAGAGTCTTGGTGGTTCCAAACATCTTCCATTTAAGAATGATGGAGGCCACTGTGTTCTTGAATTTTTTTGCTGCCCTTCACCAGATCTGTGCCTCGACACAATTCTGTCTCGGCGCTCTACGGACAATTCCTTTGACCTCATGAGTTGTTTTTTGCTCTGACATGCACTGTCAAATGTGTGACCTTATATAGACAGGTGTGTGCCTTTCCAAATCATGTACAATCAATTGAATTTACCACAGGTGGACTCCAATCAAGTTGTAGAAACATCTCAAGGATGATCAATGGAAACCGGATGCACCTGAGCTCAATTTCGAGTCTCATAGCAAATGGTCTGAATACGTTATGTAAATAAAGTGAGTGTTTACACACACCTCTCAAACACAATGTTTCTCGCCCAATGACTTTATAAGGTTTTATAGAAGCAGGATGTAGGAAGAGAGGGTTGAGACAGGTGAGTGTTAAAGAGTACACGCTTAGAAAAAAGGGTTGTCCTTATAGGAGAACCCTTTTTGGTTCCAGGTAGAACACTTTTGGGTTCCAGGTAATTCATCTTAACAGAACATGCAACTCATGCATTTGGTGCGTAACCCATTAGGGCATCAACCCACCGTGCACAGAATGACATAAATCACATTTTGATTATGATAATTCATCTTAACAGAACATGCAACTCCTGTAAAGCAGCCGATAAAACGTCCTTTTCAAACATTTGCCAAAATGCAATTTGTGGGAATACACCATTCTAAACAGTGCAAATGATGCATGTGGTTCCATATCAAATTAAAGTTTATTTGTCGCCTAAACAGATTAGCAGATGTTAAAGCAGGTGGAGTGAAATTCTTATGTTTCTAGCTCCATAAATGCAGTAAGAGTCTAACAGTACAATACTAAAACACAAACAAGAAAGAAGAAAGAAGAAACAAAAAATTAAGAAAGCTGACCTGGCTGGAAATATCAGAATGAGCAATGTCAGAGTCCGTAATTTATGGGCTTTTCATTTTTTTTATCGTCCAAAAGCCGGCAGTTATGGATAACAGAAACCCTGGTGTGTGTGTGTGTGTGCTTGCACGTGTGTGCATGGATGAAGCAGACTAATGTAGTTCAGCCAAGATTCCCAGACCTGTTTATCTCCATCACTGCGGACTAGAGGAGAAGTTTCATTTTGGAGCGAAAGTAATTAATCCGTTTTTTGTGTTGTGATTGCATCAGTGTGTGTGTGTGTGTGTTTCTGTGTTGTGATTGCTGTAGTGTGTGTGTGATAGTGGGTTGTTCTGTTATCAGTCCAGTGCTTCCACTCAGGCAGAGAGAATATTATACGCCGGGAAATCTACTGGTCCCCTCTACAATAGGCTTTTATAATGGTCCCGCTTCACAGCATATTTCACTGAGCCCAATACACCAGGAAAGTGGCATTTGGTAGCAGTTTTCACATGAAGTCCTAGTGGAAACGTGTATGTATGTAATACATGTTTTTTTCTGTGTGTGTGTCTCTCTCCAGCTGTAGGCCTACATTAAGTTGTGCTGTAATGACGGCCCCATACTGGAGCACATGGAGCAGCTCCTGGGGGAACTGGGGGGGAGACGGAGGGGGAGGAGGGGGAGACAGACCCTGCCCTCGACGAAGGCTTTGAGCCCAGCATGAGGATGAGGAAGAGGACGCCATGGAACATTGACCACACCCCTCTCGCTCTACCAGTGATATAGTGGTAAAACAGTAGGTTGGTAAACGCTGAGAGACGTTCGCGGTGAATAAAGTAACGCTCCCTATATTTCCAATTCATTTTTCTGCGATAGGTGGGGAAACGCTCAGGCAAAATAAAAAAGTGTGTAAATGGCGTTTAGACTGCATACCTTTCTCTACTTTTATAGTGCACTATTAACTCGGACATTAAATAAAGGTAAAGTTTATAAAGATATAGTTTATAAAGACCTCTTACCGACAGTGGCTTGCGAAAGTATTCACTTGGCATTTTCCCTATTTTGTTGCCTTACAACCTGGAATTAAAATGGATTTTTGGGGGATTTGTATCATTTGATTTACACAACATGCCTACCACTTTGAAGATGCTAAATAATTTTTTTTGTGAAACAAACAAGAAATAAGACAAAAAAACAGAAAACTTGAGCGTGCATAACTATTCACCCCCCAAAGTCAATACTTTGTAGAGCCACCTTTTGCAGCAATTACAGCTTCAAGTCTCTTGGGGTATCTCTCTATAAGCTTGGCACATCTAGCCACTGGGATTTTTTTCCCATTCTTCAAGGCAAAACTGCTCCAGCTCCTTCAAGTTGGATGGGTTCCGCTGGTGTACAGCAATCTTTAAGTCATACCACAGATTCTCAATTGGATTCTTTGTTGGAAAGCAGCAGAGTTGCGAGTGCGTCAGTCGATGGGCCCTTGAGAGAGGATGAATGGGCCCTTGAGTTTTCTCTGAATGTCTCTCTCGCTAGATATTGTCTGTATCGTGTTCTCAGAAGTGCCTTTATTCTGTTCAACCCTGAGTTTCCCAGAATCATATGACCTCTCTCTCTGTCATATTAGTGCTGAATTGTTTTCTGTATTAGAAAGGAGTGATTGACATGTCGACTCAAGCTTTGTTTCCATTGTCCTGGAATGAACCAGATAAAAAACAACTTGAATGCTGTTTGTTTTTTGTATTTATCTCCTGTTAATCTGATTATGTTCTAATTATAAGGTGAATGTGTGCTTCCCTTCATGACCCAGGCTCACTTTAGAAAGAGATTCCAATCTGAAAGTGACCTGCTAAAATAAAGAACTAATGCAGAACAGATACTGGAGTGTTGTAGAGTTCATGTGAGCATTGAGAGATAGAGGGGGTAGAGATGGATGAGAGGAGAGGAGTGACGGATGATGGGAGAGAGGAGAGTGCAGGTTGAGAGGAGAGTGTTGTAGACACACAGGCATGGTCACTAACTATAAATATAATTGTTTTGTCTTTATCTGTTGTGGTCTAGTACTGTATTTTTGCTAGCAAGGACCATCTACTTTAAGTGCTGCCTGTCTTCCCAGTGGCCTACTTGGTGTGTGAACTGCTGACTGCTCATAATTTGCAGATAGTTGTTGACACATCAACCAGGATCAAGGGGCAGAGCAATTTGTGACTTGTCTTGGTAATCAGTGGCTTTATTGGAGGGGGAGTGGTTTCACCTCTACTAGGCAATCAACAATTAGTACAGGGAGGTGTGCTCTCCACCTCTGCTAGGCAATTAGAAATTAGTGTTAGTTCTTCAGTCTCCCCTGGTTTGTCAGCGGCAGCTGTAAGCGGCGGTCGTGTCAGTTTTGACTTAAACTAAGAATGTCGACGAAACTAAGACTGTTCTGCCGAGTTGTTCTGGGGTGTTGTTCGAGGAAGGAAAGAGAGGAAGGCTCCACACCACTCTCTCACTTGAGTATCTTACCTAGTTATTTACAGATTATCTAATTTTGCTCTTTTTTAGCTTTGTCAACTATGTGTGTGTTTTCTATACCCGTTCGCACCTCTCCCTGTAGGCTTTACAGACGCTCCCCACCCCTTGACTGCAACCCTTCTAATTTAGTGTACACTGCACGCACAACCCATGTGGAATTCCGGGTCTCTGGCAGCGTTTGGAACTGCTAATCTGCGGTCAAGAACGCCGAGTTAATCTCAGCCTATGCTGCCCTTCATTCCCTTGGCTTTTTGGCCCTGACGGAGACATGGATCACTGCTATTCCAGCTGCTCTTTCTTCATCTGACTATGTTTTCTCTCATAGTCCGAGAGCATCTGGTCGACCTGTGGTGTAGAGTAAACCTGTGGTGGCACAGGTCTACTCATTTCTACCAAGTGGAGATTTTCTCTTTTCTCCCTCGCTCACCTGTCCATCTCATTTGAATTCCATGCTGTCACTGTCACTTGTCCACTCAAGCTTAACATTATTGTCATCTATCGCCCACCAGGTGCCCTTGGAGAGTTCCTCAATGAGTTTGACACCTTGATAAGGTCATTTCCTGAATATGTCTCACCGCTCTTCGTACTTGGCGACTTCAACCTCCCGACGTCTGCCTTCGATTAATTCATTTCTTTCTAACTCTCTCTTTCCCCTCCTTGCCTCTTTTGACCTCACCCTTTCCCAATCCACTCCAACTCACAAGGCAGGCAATACGCTTGACATCATCTTTACTAGAGGCTGCTCGCCTACTAGTCTCACTGTAACCCCCCTCCAGGTCTCTGATCACTACGTTGTTTCCTTTTGGGTTGGACGAGAGGGAGACACCCTCTCCTCCAACCCAACCACTGAGCCAATCCCCGAATGGTCATGCGCCGTCGCAATCTCCACGTTCTCTCCCACTCCCACTACTCTGTCTTCTATCCTATCATCTCTCCCTTCTGCTAAATCTTTCTCCCTCCTGTCTCCTGATTCTGCCTCTTCGACCCTACTCTCCTCCCTTTCCGCATCCTATGACTCGCACTGTCCCCTTTCCTCCAGGCCGGGTCGGCCCTCTCCTCCTGCTCCGTGGTTGAGTGACTCATTGTGAGTTTACAGAACAGGGCTGCAGGCAGCTGAGCAAAAATAGAGGAAAACTAAACTTCTGGGGGACCTATCATCCTTTCACTCCCTCCTCTCTACCTTCTCTTCCTCTGTATCCGCTGCTAAAGCCAAATTCTACCACTCTAAATTTCACCCTAGGAAACTATTTTCCACCATCTCCTACCTCCTTAATCCTCCACCCCCTCCCCCTCCCTGCGGACAACTTTGTCAACCACTGAACAAAAGGTTGATGACATCCGCTACTCATTCACTCCACCTATTGAGTCCACTGGTCTCACTCACACAGAACTAACCTATGCCTTGACCACTTTCTCCCCTCTCTCTCCAGATGACATCCTTCGACTAGTGAGGTCTGACCGCCTGACCACCTGCCCGCTTAACCCCATCCCCTCCTCCCTTCTCCAGACCATCTCTGGAGACCTTCTCCCATTCCTCACTTCCCTCATCCTTGACCCTAACCAGTCAGGCTTCAAGACAGGTCACTCAACCGAGACTGCTCTTCTCTGTCACGGAGGCTCTCCGCACTGACAAAGCTGACTCTCTCTCCTCTGTTCTCATCCTCCTTGATCTATCCGCTGCCTTCGACACTGTGAACCATCAGATCCTCCTCTCCACCCTCTCAGGGCTGGGCATCTCAGGCGCTGCACACTCTTGAATTGCATCCTACCTGGCAGGCCGCTCCTACCAGGTGATGTGGAGACAATCTGTGTCTACAACACGTACTCTCACTACTGGTGTCCCCCAGGGCTCAGTTCTAGGCCCTCTTCTCTCTATACACCAAGTCACTCGGCTCCGTCATATCCTCAAATGGTCTCTCCTATCATTGCTATGCGGACAACACTCAACTACTTTTCTCCTTCTCCCCTTCTGACACCCAGGTGGCGACACGCATCTCTGCGTGCCTGGCAGATATCTCAACTTGGATGTCAGCCCACCACCTCAAGCTTAACCGCGGCAAGACGGAACTGCTCTTCCTCCCGGGGTAGCCCTGCCCGCTCAAAGACCTCTCCATCACAGTTGACAACTCTACAGTGTTGCCCTCCCAGTGCAAATAACCTTGGTGTGACCCTGGACAACACCCTGTCGTTCTCTGCAAACATCAAAGCAGTGACCCGCTCCTGCAGTTTCATGCTCTACAACATCCGTAGAGTACGACCCTACCTCACATAGGAAGAGGCGCAGGTCCTAATCCAGGCACTTGTCCTCTCCCGTCTGGACTACTGCAACTTGCTGTTGGCTGGGCTCCCTGCTTGTGCCCTAAAACCCCTGCAACTTATCCAGAACGCTGCAGCCCGCCTAGTTTTCAACCTTCCAAAGTTCTCTCATGTCACCCCGCTCCCACTCAGCCCTGGCTCTTCCCCCTGAAGCTAGGACAGCAGAGTCCCTGCCCATCATCCGAAAACATCTGAAACCTTACCTCTTCAAACAGTATCTTGGCCTCCCGAGTGGTGCAGTGGTCTAAGGCACTGCATCGCAGTGATAGCTGTGCCACTAGAGATCCTGGTTCGAGTCCAGGCTCTGTCGCAGCCGGCCGCGACCGGGAGACCTATGGGGCGGCTCACTATTGGCCCAGCGTCGTCCAGGGTAGGGGAGGGTTTGGCCGGCAGGGATGTTCTTGTCCCATCGCGCACTAGCGACTCCTGTGGCGGGCCGGGCGCAGTGCACGCTGACTCGGTCGCCAGGTGTACGGTGTTTCCTCTGACACATTGGTGCGGCTGGCTTCCGGGTTAAGCGGGCACTGTGTCAAGAAGCAGTGCGGTTGGGCTGTGTTTCAGAGGACGCACGACTCTCGACCTTCGCCTCTCCCGTGTCCATACGGGAGTTGCAGCGATGGGACAAGACTGTAACTACCAATTGGATACCACGAAATTGGGGAGAAAAACGGCCATACAGTGCATTCGGAAAGTATTCAGACCCCTTTACTTTTTCCACATTTTGTTACGTTACAGCCTTATTCTATAATGGATTACATTTAAAAAAATCCTCAATCTACACACAATACCCCATAATGACAAAGCGAAAATAGGTTTTTAGAAATGTGTGAATTTATTAGAAATAAAAAACAGAAATATCTTATTTACATAAGTATTCAGACCCTTTGCTATGAGACTCAAAATTGAGCTCAGGTACATCCTGTGTCCATTGATCATCCTTGAGATGTTTCTACAACTTGATTGGAGTCCACCTGTGGTAAGGCACACACCTGTCTATATAAGGTCCCACGGTTGACAGTGAATGTCAGAGCAAAAACCAAGCCATGAGGTGGAAGGAATTGTCTGTAGAGCTCCGAGACAGGATTGTGTCGAGGCACAGATCTGGGGAAGGACACCAAAAAATGTCTGCAGCATTGAAGGTCCCCAAGAACACAGTGGCCTCCATCATTCTTAAATGGAAGAAGTTTGGAACCACCAAGACTCTTCCTAGAGCTGGCCGCCCAGCCAAACTGAGCAATCGGGGGAGAAGGGCCTTGGTCAGGGAGGTGACCAAGAACATAATGGTCACTCTGAAGGACCTCCAGAGTTCCTCTGTGGAGTATGGAAAATCTTCCAAAAGGACAACCATCTCTGCAGCACTCCACCAATCAGGCCTTTATGGTAGAGTGGCCAGACGGAAGCCACTCCTCAGTAAAAGGCACATGACAGCCCGCTTGGAGTTTGCCAAAAGTCACCTAAAGATTCTCTGGTCTGATGAAACCAAGTGTCACGTCTGGAGGAAACCTGGCACCATCCCTACGGTGAAGCATGGTGGTGGCAGCATCATGCTGTGGGGATGTTTTTCAGCGGCAGGGACTGGTAGACTAGTCAGGATCGAGGGAAAGATGAAATGAGTACAGAGATCCTTGAAGAAAAGCTGCTCCAGAGCGCTCAGGACCTCAGACTGGGGCGAAGGTTCACCTTCCAACAGGACAATGACACTAAGCACACAGCCAAGACAACGCAGGAGTGGCTTCGGGACAAGTCTCTGAATGTCCTTGAGTGGCTCAGCCAGAGCCCAGACTTGAACCCGATCTAACATCTCTGGAGAGACCTGAGAATAGCTGCGCAGCGACGCTCCCCATCCAACCTGACAGAGCTTGAGAGGATCTCCAGAGGAGAATGGGAGAAACTCCCCAAATACAGGTGTGCCAAGCTTGTAGCGTCATACCCAAGAAGACTCGAGGCTGTAATCGCTCCCGAGTGGCGCAGTGGTCTAAGGCACTGCATCGCAGTGCTAGCTGTGCCACTAGAGATCCTGGTTCGATGCCAAAGAGCTCCATTTTGGTCTCATCTGACCACCACACTTTCACCCAGTTCTCCTCTGAATCATTCAGATGTTCATTGGCAAACTTCAGACGGCCCTGTAAATGTGCTTTCTTGAGCAGGGGGACCTTGCGGGTGCTGCAGGATTTCAGTCCTTCACGGCGTAGTGTGTTACTAATTGTTTTCTTGGTGACTATGGTCCCAGCTGCCTTGAGATCATTGACAAGATCCTCCCGTGTAGTTCTGGGCTGATTCCTCACCGGTCTCATCATCATTGCAACTCCACGAGGTGAGATCTTGCATGGAGCCCCAGGCCGAGTGTTTCTTCCATTTGCGAATAATCGCACCAACTGTTGTCACCTTCTCACCAAGCTGCTTGGCGATGGTCTTGTAGCCCATTCCAGCCTTGTGTAGGTCTACAATCTTGTCCCTGACATCTTTGGAGAGCTCTTTGGTCTTGGCCATGGTGGAGAGTTTGGAATCTGATTGATTGATTGCTTCTGTGGACAGGTGTCTTTTATACAGGTAACAAACTGAGATTAGGAGCACTCCCTTTAAGAGCGTGCTCCTAATCTCAGCTCGTTACCTGTATAAAAGACACATGGGAGCCAGAAATCTTTCTGATTGAGAGGGGGTCAAATACTTATTTCCCTCATTATAATGCAAATCAATTTATAACATTTTTGACATGCGTTTTTCTGGATTTTTTTGTTGTTATTCTGTCTCTCACTGTTCAAATAAACCTGCCATTAAAATTATAGACTGATAATTTCTTTGTCAGTGGGCAAACGTACAAAATCAGCAGGGGATCAAAAACTTTTTTCCCTCACTGTATAAAGCTGAAATATAACATTTCCATATTTTTAATAACTTTGCTAACATTTCTAAAAACCTGTTTTTGCTTGGTCATTATGGGGTATTGTGTGTAGATTGATGAGAAAAAATAACAATTTAATCCATTTTAGAATAATGCTGTAACGTAACAAAATGTGGAAAAAGTCTGAATACTTTCCGAATGCACTGTATATACTGAACACGAACGGTAAAGCGACACGTAGAAAGCAGAAAGAGGAGATACAGTATCTAGGCTGTTGAATCATCTGCTTATTCTAGTCCATTCACACCACTCTAACCTACTTTACGCTTCACACACTATGAAACACCTCCTGGATCTGAGACAGAAAAACACACCATGTTAAATCAAACACACACACCGACCTAGGTGCCTCTCCACGCCTGTTAGCTAACCCAACACAGCACAGCACCTCATCTCTTTGAAGAATTCCCACACCACTAAACAGGAATGTTATCTGAGATTCCGGGACTGATTATCATCAGGCCGGTGGGAGAGAGAGCTGCTTTGGGAACGCTGGGGTTTAGATAAGGAGAGTTAATTTTGCGGGGGGGTACGTGTGTGTGCACGGGGGGTGCACAGGGGGTGTGTGTGCATCTGCATGGGTGTCTGCAGAGTGCAGGTATACACTGAGTGTACAAAACATTAAAAACACCTTCCTAATATTGAGTTGCAGCCCTTTTGCCCTCAGAACAACCTCAATTCGTCGGGGCATGGATTCTACAAGGTGTCGAAAGCTTTCTACAGGGATGCTGGCCCATGTTGCCTCCAATGCTTCCCACAGTTGTGTTAAATTGAATGGATGTCCTTTGGGTGGTGGACCATTCTTGATACACACAGGAAACTGTTGAGGGTGAAAAACACAGCAGCGTTGCAGTTCTTGACACACTCAAACCTGTGCGCCTGGCACCTACTACCATACCCCATTCAAAGGCGCTTAAATATTTTGTTGCCCATTCACCCTTTGAATGGCAGACATACACAATCCAGTTGTCTCAAGGCTTAAACATCCTTCTTTAACCTGTCTCCTCCCCTTCATCTACACTGATTGAAGTGGATTTAACAGGTGACATCAATAAGGGATCATAGCTTTCACCTGGATTCTCCTGGTCAGTCAGTTTTGTACACTTAGTGTATATGTGTGTGGTGCAGTTTTGAGTGTGTTTTATTAATCAGGCTTGTGTGAGAGAGACTAATCCTGGATTAACAGATTAGAACACTTGCGTTGTCATAACAACACATTGATTGGGACTGAACATTGCTCATTGTGTGTGTGTGTGTGTGTGTGTAGTTAATTAGTGAGTTAATCAGGCCGTCTTGCAGGGGATTAATGAAGAAATCATCAAAATCTCAGAATTAAAACAGAATCCTACTAAATGCACACATCAGACCTGTGTGGGTGTGTATAACCTCCCTCTCCCACACACTCTCCCTCTCTTTCTCTCTTTCTTTCTCTCTTTCTGTGTTTGTGTGAGAGAGAGACGGAGAGAGAGAGAGATACTTGTGTATCTAAGCTAATATCCTTCTTGATGAGTATGCTACATAACGCCCCCAAAGGGATAATAATTCCTAAAGACCATAACATCCTGGTGTTTAGAGTGATATATCCTCTATAAGTGGTGTGATTAGAGACAGATTACAGATGAATGGATACACACACATCCTGAGTTATCACGTATTGTACACTGATGGTTTTCTGAAAAGCTGAGATTTCAATGTGTGGTCACAGTCGGTCAGCACAAGGGACGTGTGTGTGTGTGAAAGGCTGCGTTTACACAGGCAGCCCAATTCTGATATTCTTCCCACTAATTGGTCTTTTGACCAATCACATCCAATCTTTTTCAGAGCTGATCCGATTGGTCAAATGACCAATTAGTGAAAAAATATTAGAATTGGGCTGCCTGTAAACGCAGCCTTACACACACACTGTGTTACAGTTGAGAGTATGGATTTAAAGTGGTCATAAAGAAACATTCTAATATACTGGCCCTTTTTTATAGGATCGCTGTAGAGGGGTGTGTGTGTGGGGTGGGGGGTGGGGGGGGGGGTGGGGTGGGGTGGGGGGGGTGGGGGGTGTCCTGAAAGGGTCTGAAGCCTCCATCTGTCAAAACATCAGTGAAAAGTTTTTAATTAAAAACAAGTATTCTGTTTTCCCTCTATTCTCAACAGTACAACAGAGTCAGTAGAAAGAAGACAAACTCAGTCTCTATTTAGCAACTCTCATAATTAACTCTCACAAAATGGAACGCCATTCATTAATGATCTCACTATTCTGTCAATAACTCTACTTCTAACACCGCCTGCTCTGTTCTCTCTCTCTCTCTCTCCTATCGCTCTCTCTCTTTCTGTGTGGTGTGTGTGAGAGAGAGCATTGTGAACATAGTGTTTGTCTGTGTGTACATGAGCACTGTAATCTTTAGTAGATACAGCTGTTAGCCATGCAGCCAATTTAGCCATGCCGTCTTACAGCTACACCTCACATCTGACTGCTATACACTGTAGTTACAGACAGTGGTGGGTGAGACTGTGTCACCTCCCCTGTTTTCATACATCATTAAGACACAGAAACAGCCTATTCCTGGTCATAAATCACACACACACACACACACACACACACACACACACACACACACACACACAGGTTTTGATTTTAGTGATAATTATTTAATCAGTCACTGACAGACAACAAATGCTGTGTCATAATGATTAATAATGGCCCTTTTCCCCTCATCCTGGGGTGTGTGTGTGGTTTGTGTGTGTGTGTGTTTTTGTTGTTACAGAGTGTCATGCTGGTGAAGTTCTTTCTCTCTCAGCAGTACACCTCCTACATCACTCCATCACATGCTATAGGTCACCCTCAGAGAAGTCCGACTGAAAGTTAACTCCATTGAGCTTTGGGTTCAGCATCGCTGCTTCACTTCAATAATAACCATTGTGTGTTTTTGTGTGGTGTGTGTGTGTTTGGGGTGGTTCAAGCTGTGTGTGTGTTTGTATGGTGGTTCAGTCAGAATATGTGTGTGTCTGAGAGATCATAGGGGAGGATTGAGGGCTGACTGGTGTAGCTTGATTTTGAAACATCCACTAATTATCAGTGCCTTAAATTTGAGTGTGTGTGTTTTAAGATGAGAGGTTTGATGCTGTAACGGCTGCTAATTATTGCTGCTCTGGATTTCACTAAGTCTGTTTGATCTGCTGTCCTGATGAGATGGATTGAGAGCGTGCGTGCGCTGGCACACACACACACAATTAGAGGTCATAGGTAGGAGAGAGGAGGCTTGAGCTCCAATTACTGAGACTAGTAGTCTGCTTGGTTCCCCATCCTTACACCACAGGGATGTGTGTGTGTATAGGTGTGTGTATCACCACTAGCAGGAGTATCCTGACTCCTCCCCTAGAGGTCTATAATGTCACAGAAGCCAAATCAATCAAATCTCTCAAAGCACTCTGGGTAGTCTACTCAATATACGCCATCTGGAACTGAACTGAGATAGTGTGTGTGTGTGTGTGTGTGTGTGTGTGTGTGTGCATGCATGTTTGTGTGTGTGCATGTGTGTATGGTTGTGTGTGAGAGCAGACATTGAGCCAAACAAACTAAGAGCATAGCATGTGAAATAAGCAGACAGAGAAATTGTGTTTCTTTAATGTCCATTTATTGTCCCTGGTTGTATAATGCAGTCAGTCTCATTCTCTCTACCCCTCAGCAGGGCAGATATGTTTACATTACATTGTACATCAGATATATGGAAACATGTTATTGCATTTTCCAGCATTCCCTTTTACGTGTGGGTGTTTGTGTGTTGTCCCAGGGATGATACAGTCTTTGTGTTTTATGTTACAGTATTTCCAGCTTTTAATGTGATTGATGCCTTTTTGTACAAATGCTTAACTAAACTGTATGAAACGGAGATGATGGCCTTTACTTTTTCTTGATCTCTACTCTCTCTTTTTCTCTCCCTCTATTTCTCACCTCCCTTTCTCTCACTATATCTCTCTCTCTCCCTCGCTATTTCTCTACTTTCTCTCTTGCTCTCGCTCTCTCTCTCTCTCTCTCAAATCAATTCAATTTAAAGGGACCTTATGGGCATGGGAAACACATGTTTACATTGGCAAAGCAAACAAAAGTGAAAAAAGCAATCAGAAATGAACAGTAAACATTACAAACACAGAAGTTTCAAAAGGATAAAGACATCTCAAATGTTATATTATTAGCTAGGTATAGTGTGCAAATAGTTGTAGTATGTCTGGCAAGGGGAAAATAAACAGATTGATTGTATTTACAAAGGTGTTGGTGCTACACTGGTTGCCCTTTTCTTGGCAATAGGTCACAAATGTGGCTGCTGTGATTGCACACTGCAGTATTTTGACATATAAGGGAGTTTGTCAATATTTGATTTGTTTTCAAATTATTTCTTGGTCTGTGTGATCTGAGGGAAATATGTGACTCTAATATGGTCATACTTGGCAGGATGTTAGGAAGTGCAGCTCAGTTTCCACCTTGTTTTGTGGACAGTGGGCACATAGCCTTTCTTCTCTCGAGAGCCAGGTCTGCCTATGGCGGCCTCTCTCAATAGCAAGGCTATGCTCACAGTCTGTAAATAGGCAAAGCTTTTCTTAAGTTGGGTCAGTCACCGTGGCACTGGCATACTGGACACCCCCACATCCCCATGGGGGCCCATGCGCCTGTCTGACATCGGTCTATTTTTATTTTATTTAATAAATCATTTTTACAGTAACCCTCCAAAAAGTCATTCATAAACCTTTTTAATTTCCATATGTACAAGGAAACTAAGTATTTGTTTATTGGGCTTCAATAATGTGACTGATCAAAGTGCCTCAGGCCTTGAAAAATAAATAATTAAACTGATTGAAATTAAGGGGATATTGGTGAGCAAATGCCTGGTCAAAACTACAATGGCGCCAGTGCCATGAGTGGACCTTACTTAGGTGTTCAAAAGTGCATGTCAGACTGAGAGCCTAACTCTTCTTAGTTCTTTATGAGTTTTAGTTTCTCTTCACAGAAGTGACAGTTACAGGGATGGTTATAAACAGCTTGATTGCAGTAGCAACATCAGGGAAACTGGGCAGAAGGGAGTGGGTGCTTCAAATATAGCACTTCTGCAACATCTTTAATTGAGCCTCTCGCATTCTCCTTAATTGCCGGCCTCAACACGTTACGGAAAGAGATTAACTGTATAGGAAGCTCTTGGACACGTCGTCTGGATACTGGACAGCCAGTAAATTGGCAGATGCAAACAGATATCTTTAGCGGACAACAGTTCTTGATTTTGTTCATACTGGTGAACCGGCATTTCAGTTTTGTGGTTGCAATATTAACAGTCCCTTATCTCTGGTATATCTTGCTATGCATCATTCAAGACTAAGTTTAAATTGTGTGCAGCGCCATGGACATATAATGCACAATGTTTCAGGAAAGACTGTCTGGGTTGTCAATACTCAGTATAGAAAACAGTCGGGCCTGCAACCTGGACCTACAGGCCGTGGTGAAAACATTGGCACACAAAAATGCAAGGTGACGCAGTAGCATACTGTAGCTACCATAGGCCTCTACATAGGAAAAAAGAGAGATTGGCATTAATAGACTGGTTTTTCGCAGAACAACTTTCTATCCAAGCTGGGAGAGAGCGCGAGGAATGGCTCATGTCATGCAGGTTCAGGTAGGCTATACAGGACAGTTGCGAACTCTGACCTTTGGGGGGTCTAGAAAAACTGCATTACACCAGTGCACAGTCATCAGGTATTCTGCCACTGTATATTCTCTTTTTAGGGCAAGGTAGCGTTCCAGTTTGCTGTTTTTTGGTTAATTCCTTCCAATGTGTCAAATAATTATCTTTTAGTTTTCTCACGATTTGGTTGTGTTGCTGTCCTGGGGCTCTGTGGGGTGTATTTTTGTTTGTGAACAGAGCCCCAGGACAAGCTGGCTGAGGGGACTCTTCTCTAGGTTATTCTCTCTGTAGGTGATGGCTTTGTTATGGAAGGTTTGGGTGTTGCTTCCTTTTAGGTGGTTGTACAACTTAACGTCTCTTTTAGCGGGTATCGTCCTAATTCTGCTCTGCATGCAGTATTTTGGGTTTTACGTTGTACACAGAGAATGTTTTTGCAGAATTCTGCAAGCAGTTTCAATTTAGTGTGTGTCCCATTTTGTGACTTTTTTTGGTTGGTGAGTGGACCCCAGACCTCACAACCATAGAGGCAATGGGTTCTATAACTGCTTCCAGTGTTTTTAGCCAGATCCTAATTGGGCAGTCGTATTTTATGTTCCTTTAAATGGCCTAGAAGGCCCTTCTTTCCTTGTCTCTCAGAGCGTTCACAGCTTTGTGGAAGGTACCTGTGGTGCTGATGTTTAGGCTGAGGTAGGTATAGTTCTTTGTGTGCTCGAGGGAAATGGTGTCTAGATAGAATTTGTATTTGTGGTCCAGGGAACTGGACCTTTTTTGGACACCATTAATTTTGTCTTACCGAGATTCACTGTCAAGGCCCAGGTCTGACAGAATCTGTGCAGAAGATCTAGGTACTGCGGTTGGGGACAGAAGCACCAGATCATCTGCAAACAGTAGACATTTGACTTCAGAGAATAGTAGGGTAAGGCCGGTTGCTACAGACTGATCTAGTGCCCTCGCCAATTCATTGATATATACAGTGGCTTGCGAAAGTATTTACCCCCCTTGGCATTTTTTCTATTTTGTTGCCTTACAACCTGGAATTTAAATAGATTTTTGGGGGGTTTGTATAATTTGATTTACACAACATGCCTACCAATTTGAAGATGCAAAATATTTTTTATTGTGAAACAAACAAGAAATAAGACAAAAAAACAGAACTTGAGCGTGCATAACTATTCACCCCCCCAAAGTCAATACTTTGTAGAGCTCCCTTTTGAAGAAATTACTGCTGCAAGTCTCTTGGGGTATGTCTCTATAAGCTTGGCACATCTAGCCACTGGGATTTTTCCCATTCTTCAAGGCAAAACTGCTCCAACTCCTTCAAGTTGGATGGGTTCCGCTGGTGTACAACAATCTTTAAGTCATACCACAGATTATCAATTGGATTGTGATCTGGGCTTTGACTAGGCCATTCCAATACATTTAAATGTTTCCCCTTGAACCACTTGAGTGTTGCTTTAGCAGTATGCTTAGGGTCATTGTCCTGCTGGAAGGTGAACCTCCGTCCCAGTCTCAAATCTCTGGAAGACTGAAACAGGTTTCGCTCAAGAATTATCTCTGTATTTAGCGCCATCCATCCTTCCCAGTCCCTGCCGATGAAAAATATCCCCACAGCATGATGCTGCCACCACCATGCTTCACTGTGGGAAGGTGTTCTCGGGGTGATGAGAGGTGTTGGGTTTGCGCCAGACATAGCGTTTTCCTTGATGGCCAAAAAGCTCAATTTTAGTCTCATCTGACCAGAGTACCTTCTTCCATGTGTTTGGGGAGTCTCCCACATGGCTTTTGGCGAACACCAAACGTGTTTGCTTATTTTTTTCTTTAAGCAATGGCTTTTTTTCTTCCGTAAAGCCCAGCTCTGTGGAGTGTACGGCTTAAAGTGGTCCTGTGGACAGATACTCCAATCTCCACGGTGGAGCTTTGCAGTTCCTTCAGGGTTATCTTTGGTCTCTTTGTTGCCTCTGATTAATGCCCGCCTTGCCTGGTCCGTGAGTTTTGGTGGGCGGCCCTCTCTTGGCAGGTTTGTTGTGGGCCATATTCTTTCAATTTTTTAACAATGGATTTAATGGTGCTCCATGGGATGTTCAAAGTTTCTGATATTTTTTTACAACCCAACCCTGATCTGTACTTCTCCACAGCTTTGTCCCTGATCTGTTTGGAGAGCTCCTTGGTCTTCATGGTGCCGCTTGCTTGGTGGTGCCCCTTGCTTAGTGGTGTGGCAGACTCTGGGGCCTTTCAGAACAGGTGTAAATATACTGAGATCATGTGACAGATCATGTGACACTTAGATTGCACACAGGTGGACTTTATTTAACTAATTATGTGACTTCTGAAGGTAATTGGTTGCACCAGATCTTATTTAGGGGCTTCATAGCAAAGTGGGTGAATACATATGCACCCAACACTTTTCCGCAATTTTTTGGGGGGATTTGTTTTTAACACGTTATTTTTTAAATTTCAGTTCACCAATTTGGACTATTTTGTGTATGTCCGTTACATAAAATCCAAATAAAATCAATTTAAATTTACAGGTTGTAATGCAACAAAATAGGAAAAACGCCAAGGGGGATGAATACTTTTGCAAGGCACGGTATGTTGAAGAGGGTGGGGCTCAAGCTGCATCTCTGTCTCACCCCACAGCCCTGAGGAAAGAAGTCTGTGTTTTTTGCCAATTTTAACTGCACACTTGTTGTTTGTGTACATTCATTTTATAATGTTGTATGTTTTTCCCCCAACACCGCCTTTCATCAATTTCTATAGCAGACCCTCGTGCCAAATTGAGTCAAAAGCTTTTTTAAAAATCAACAAAGCATGAGAAGACTGCTTTTGTTCTGTTTGTTTGTCAATAATGGGTGTGCAGGGGTCTGTCGTACGGTAATTTTGTAAAAACCCAATTTGACATTTGCTCAGGACATTGTTTTCACTAAGTAAATGTAGGAGTCTGCTGTTGATGATGCTGCAGAGGATTTTACAGAGGTTGCTATTGACGCATATCCCATGGTAGTTTTTGGGGTTGGATTTGTCTCCAATTTTGTGGATTGGGGTGATCAGGCCTTGGTTCCAAATATTGGAGAAGGTGCCAGAGCTGAGGATAATGTTAAATAGTTTAAGAATAGCTAATTTGAATTTGTGGTCTGTATATTTTATTATTTTGTTAAGGATATTGTCAACACCACAGGCCTTTTGGGGTTGGAGGGTTGTATTTTGTCCTGTAGTTCATTCAATGTAATTGGAGAATCCAGTGGGTTCTGGTAGTCTTTAATAGTTTATTCAAGATTTGTAATTTATCATGCATGTGTTTTTGCTCTTTGTTCTTTGTTAGCACCTTTTTTTCTAAGCGTGTATATCTAGAACCTAAAAGGGTTCTTCAGCTGCCCCCATAGGAGAACCCTTTGAATAACTATTTTTGGTTCCAAGTAGAACCCTTTTCAATTCCATGTAGAACCCTTTCGACAGAGAGTTCTACATGAAACCCAAAAAGATTTTACCTGGAACCAAAAAGGGTTCTCCTATGGGGACAGCTGAAGAACCCCTTTTGGAACAATTTTTTCTAAGAGTGTATAACCAAAAAGATTGGAGAAGTGGTTTATCCATACATCTCCATTTTGGATAGATAGCTCTTTGTGTTGTTCCCAGATGTGGTTGGATTCTATGTATTCTTCAATTACATTGAGCTGATTTCTGACGTGCTGTCCCTTCTTTTGCCTTAGTGTATTTCTGTAGTGTTTTAATGTTTCACCATAGTGAAGACGTAGGCTCAGATTTTTGGGGTCTCTATGTTTTTGATTGGATAGGTTTCTAAATGTCTTTCTTAGGTTTTTGCGTTCTTCATCAAACCATTTGTCATTGTTGTTAATTTTCTTAGGTTGTCTGCTTTGAATTGTTTTATTTGATAGGGAAGCTGAAAGGTCAAATATACAGTTTAGGCTTTCTACTGCAGATTTACACCTTCACTATTGCAGTGAAATGTTTTGTCCAGAAAGTTGTCTAAGAGGGATTACTGCCAAGGGATGAGCTGTAAGTGTACCTACCGTAGGAGTCCTCTCAAAACCTACCATTGACTATGTACAGACCAAGCGTGTGATAGAGCTGCAGGATTTATGACCCGTTTTTGTTGGTTGTCGTAGTTGTGTTTAGGGGGGCATATTGGGGAGGGAATGTTGTCACCTCCAGGTAGGTGTTTGTCCCCCTGTGTGCTGAGAGGGTCAGGTCCTTGACTGGTTCTGCTGTTTAGGTCACCACAGACTAGAACATGGAAATGGTTGATCTCCCCCTCTAGGATGGAGAAGCTGTTGTCATTAAAGTATGGGGATTCTAGTGGGGGGATACAGGTGGCACACAGGAGGATATTTTTCTCTGTTATTTCTAACCAAATGTAAAATGCTCCTGTTTTGATCAATTCAGTAGAGTGGGCTAGGTCTGATCTACACCAAATTAGCATACCCACTGAGTCTCTTCCCTTTTTCACTCCTGGTAGTTTGGTGGATGGGACTACCAGGTCTCTGTAACATAGAGGGCAACCAGTGGGTCTGTCTCCTCTATACCATGTTTCTTGTAGGATGACAATGTCTGTATTTCTGATGTCTTTGGTGAAGTCTGGGTTCCTGCTCTTTAGGCCAAAGGTAGATGACCTCAGACCTTGGATATTCCAGCATGTTATAGTAAAAGCTTTGTGTTCCATAGTGTTCAGTGTTGTGCTTTGTGTGGTTATGCCTCAGACTAATAGGTGTGAGCAGAGCATGCTGGGCATCTGATACATGCCTCTTAGGTCGCTGAATGGGGCTTGGGCGGGTGTAGGAGTGGGGGTTGGCCCTTTGCTCTGCTCACGGCCTGGGCGTCTGTCTGTCTGTCGCTCTCTCTCTCTCTCTCTCTCTCTCTCTCTCTCTCTCTCTCTCTCTCTCTCAGGTGTTACGGTACTTCAAAAGACAGCCAGTATGACGGTACATCAAAAGACAGCCAGTATGTCTGACGTTCAGAGCGGAAGAAAGAGATGAGAGAAAGACAGTTAGTTTTAGCAGGTGAACGGTTTCCCTTGATTCATACTTGAATGGGGAGGGATGGAAACATGAGGATCAAAAGGAGCTTCTCTCTTGCGCTCACACAGTCGCTGTCGAAGGAAAACCTCCTCTCCAAAACAGAAACTTTTCAGGAAATTGATTTTATTTATTTATTAACAAACATACAATTATGAAACTTCAGAAGCTATTTTGAATACATTTTCTTAGTCCTAGAGTCATGAAATGTTCAGAGAACATTGAGGGGAGTTAATGCTTCCAATACATGTAAAAACATGAAAATTGGCAAAAATTGAGTTAAAAGGTTTTCATCCGACAGCGACAACATGTACACACACGCATGCACTCATACAAAAACATACACACACACACACACAAATTCTGAAAATTCAGTGGATTGTTATACTGTATGGGACATTATTGTCCAGGGGTTGCTAACATGGCATTGTATTACTATGTGATGTCATCAGAGAGCATCATCATTATTTTTGTTGAAAACTCAATGACCAAATTCTTTCTGGATACGGTGGTCTCGGTGGGGGCAGTGTGAGGGGGGAGGGGTGGAAGGCAGGGGAGGGAGGGAGGAGATGTAGAGGAGGATGGGAGAGTAGGATGGAGGGAAAGATAGAGGAGATGGAGAATGGAGGGAGGTGGGGATGGGGGAGAGGGGAGTGTAGGAGGGGCAGGTGATGAGGGAGTGAGGTGTGGTGGGCGAGAGAAGAAGAGGTAGAGGAGGGTGATGAGAGTGCCATACTGAAAGCTGTGTGTTGTAGAATGAAATGATGAAGGGTGGGTGGAGGAGGGTGGGTCATTAGAGGCTGCGGTACGGGGACAGGGGGATGAGGAGGGGGGAGGCTGGGGGTAGGGTGTGTCTGTAAGAGCTGTGTTTGTACCTGGTGTGTGTCTAGCTCTAGAGAGGTATTTAGGGAAGTAGAGTGTGTGTTTTGCTCTTGAGTGTGTGCTACATGAGTGTGTGTGGGGTGTGTGTATGGCTCTGGGGAGGGGGTAGGTGGTGTGTGTGCCGGTGTGTGTGTCTCTGTCCCCAGTAGTAGTCTCTGCATGTGCTCTCGTGCTTGCTCCTGCAGACAGCGATACTTGTCCATCTCCTCAGCGCTGAAGCTGATTAGCTGTTGAGACAGAGGAGGGGAGGGGCCTTGTGACCACTGACCCCTGTGAGATAAAGTTAGGACAGGATATGAGGTCACAGCAGGATGTGATGTCAGGGAAGGACAGGACGTGTCCTCTCCAGTTTTCTCAGGGCTCTGAGACGAGAGGGGTTGAGGGCACGGTCGACCACTTGGGACTGCTCCATTCTTCATACTCCCCTTCCCTTGGTTGTGGTCCTGGTCCTGGACCTGGTCTTGATTGTGGTCCTGTTTCTCTGTTTGGTCAGGGCCCTCCCTCTCTCTTTCTGCCCATCGTCTCTTAGTTCCTCTCCTGATCGCTGGTAGTTTCCCTATAAGTGGCAGTAGCAGAGTTCTCCTGGGGTTCCCCTCTCTGGGCTGTGGGGAGGCTTTGGACTCTCTGTCTGAGAGACATGTAGGCTGTGCTGTGGGGTTGGGGCTCCTGTCCTGTGGATGGGTGGTATCAGTGCTGGGCAGAGGTCTAGGAGGAGTAGGTTTGAGGCTGGGGGCTTGGTGTTTCTCCTTGGTGGGTGAGGGAGATGGTGCTCGCCTGGGCACCCCTGTTGTTTTTCTCCCAGTCAGGGTTAGTCTTGAGCGGGTACTAACGCTACTCCACCCCCCACTTAGGTCTGACACACTGGTGCTGCTGCTACAGGAGCCAGGGCTGGGCCGTCGGGGCAGCCAGTCAGGGCTAGAATTAGGCCAGGGACTGGGGCTGGAGATGGGGCATCTGGTAACTTGCACACTGGGGACAGACTGGGAGCCAGGGCTGGGGCTGTGTCTATGGTCAGGGCATCTGGTAACCCAGTCCCAGCTAAAACACTCAGGTCTGGGGCTGGGGCTAGGTCTGAATCCCTTCTCCCAGCTGCTCCAGCTCTCTCTACCTTCAGTGGACCTCTGTCTCTCCCAGTAGTCCTCCCAGCTATATCTGTCCTCCCAGCAGTATGTCCCCCTGTCCTCCATACTGTCACTGCTGCCCCAGGTACATCTGTCTGGGCTTGAGTCCCCTGGTCCCCTGTCACAGACCTCTCTCTCTCCCTCCCCAGGACTAGACCTCCATCTCCTGTCCCTCTCCAGAGTCCTGTGACTGGGGGTCGAGAGATACCTCCGCCAGCCCCCTCCACTGACTCCTCCAGGGCTGGATTCCCTGCTTACCCAACCCTGCCTCCTACTCCCCCTATCCCTGCTCCCTCTCTCCCTACCACCCCTCTCCCTGCTCCATCTCTCCCTACCACCCCTCTCCCTGCTCCCTCTCTCCCTACCACCCCTCTCCCTGCTCCCTCTCTCCCAACAGCCTCTACTCCCTCCATCCCAGCTCTCCCTCCTCCCTCTCTCTGTTCTCTCCCACTCCTCACTCTCTGACCACTTCCTCTTCCTATTAATGTATTTCCTGTTTCTTTGGATGTGTTTACTCTTCCTCACTGGGCTGCAGGTAATGTTGCTACCAGGGATGTTGTCATGGCGACTGTAGACGGGGTAGCCCCTGCTGTAATCGTGGAGACCACCATATGCCACTGGGAGGTTGTGAGCCTTTTCCCAGGGCGACCCGGATGTAGAACACAGAGAGGAGTCTGAACTCCAGTAGAAAGGCCAATCCTCCCTTTCTCCTCTCTCTACCTCTCCAAATCTCTCTCTCTCCCCCTCTCCCTCTCTATACAGCTGAGACTCTGTGCTGTAGTACTCTGTCCTCTCTGTGACTCTCTGTGCTGTGTTGAACTGGGAGGCAGAGTTATAGTGATAGTGATGTTGGTCTCTACTGTGACTCCTGTGAGGCCTCTGTCTGTCAGAGCAGGGTACAGACTCAGAGTCCCACTCTCCCACCAGGCACAGAGTCCCACCCCTCCTCCTCTTCCCCCTCTTCCCCCCTGCCTTTCTTCCCCTCTTTCCGCCTGTCTCTCCCTCCCACTCTATTTCCTTGTCTCCTTCTCCGTCACATCTCCGCTTTTCGCCTGTCTCTCCCTCCCACTCTATTTCCCTGTCTCCTTCTCCCTCTCTGTCTCCGTCACATCTCCTCTTTCCGCCCCACCAGGTGGAAACAGAGGTTATGACACTCCTAAGACGCTGCCGATCTCCCTTGCACTCGTTTGAAGTCCCATTATACCTCTCTCCTCTCAATTTCTTCTTTGTGCTGTCGTTTCTCCTCTTCTTCTTTGTGCTGTCGTTTACATTTCGGCATGACACATCTGTCGGAGTGCTTACTGAACCGCCCACGGAGTGTATGCACGAGCTGGCAGCGTGCGTACATACACACCTCACCTCGCTTGCACACTCACACTCGGCGGCGCAGGGCTGGATGACAGCCTCTAATTTAGGCCTGGGGGTTCTGACGGCTCGTTCTCTCTCCTGTCTCACATGTCCTCCTAATCTGCCCCCCTGGGGATTGTGGGGGTTTGTGTGAGTGTTGTCACCGCAAAGGGGGTCACCGTTCCCGAAGAGGGGGTGGTGCCACGCCTCTCCTACAGGCGGAGTGAACCCAGATTCACCTCCACTCTCTGGCACTGTTGCTTCTGCCTGGAAGGCTGCTGTCACTCCATGTGCTTCTGTCTTCTCTACAACGTGACAGGATGATGAGTGTGTGACTCCCTCATCTGTCCCGCCTGTCTCTGTATATAGATCTGTATTGTATTCTACATTTTTTGTGTCCTGAGGAGGAGGCTGGGAGCTAGAGAACATGAGGGAGTCAGACTCCTCTGTGTGTTTCTCTGTCTCCTGCTGGCTTGCTGAGTGGTTACAGTGTAACTTGGTTTGACAGTGGTTGTGGTTGTGTTCAGGGTTACAGTGTAGTGGGTTGGTGTGGGGTTGCCAGTGTGTGGGCTTGCAGCTGTAGGAGAGGTGGGGTTTGGCTGTGGTAAACTGCAGCAATTCTACTGGCCATCTCAGACGTGTGGATCCATCTCTGGCAACCACATGGAGATAAGAAGACATAGGAGTCTGATTCACCTCATGGCCCTGTTGTCTGTGCTCTGTACCCCCGTTCCTCTCCTCCCTCTTTTCCCCCTCCTCCCTCTCTTCCCTCTCATCTGCTGTACCGTGTTCAGGGCTCTGGTCTGTTTCTCTCAGTCTGGCGTTGCAGGAAGGACAGCCTGGGTCATGGCTAGCAGAGGACCTGTCTCTCTCCTCCCCTCCTCTCTTCTCTCTTCTCTCCTCCCCCTCTTCCCCGCCTGAAGGGTCTGTCTTGTTTCCGGGGTGAAGGCTGTTGGTTGGTTGCCCTATTAACAGGTTGTCTGGGTGATGCAGCCGTAACTCATCTCCTCCCCTTCTCTTCTCCTTCATCTGCCCTCCTCCTCCTCTCCCCTCCTCATCTTGCTGGTCTGAGAAGACAGAGGCAGATGGCTCTAGCCTCGGGCCCCTCCTGGAGAAACAGAAAGAGACCCCCACCCTTCCCGTGTCTCTGCCCCACGGAAAGGCAGGGTCTTGGAGGGAGCTGTTCAGGCGAGGCTGGGGATCCTCCAGAGAAGGTCCACATCTGGAATGCAAGGCTGGGGGTGGGGAGGGTGGGAAGTGCCCTCCAGGGAAAATGGGTATGTGGGTAGGATCTTCTGGCTGCTGGGGCTGGGAAGGGGAGAGAGGCTTGGTCTGGAGATGGGGGGAGTCCTCTCCCTGGAGGCTGAGAGGGATGGTCTGGGGCTTAGTTAGAGGTAGGGTAAAAGCGGGTCGCTGGGAGTTCCCTGTGGTATGGATTAACCCTGTTTGGGTCAAGGGGACATGGTGGTCCCCTGGTCTGTAGTCTTTCTCTCCACAGTGTCTCTCTGAATGCTGGATCTCAGCTTTCACTGTCCCTCGGAACCTAACAACCTGGCCTGGTACCCTGGTGCAGAGGTGAGGAGAGGTGGAGACGAGAGGATAGCAGAGCAGAGAACAGAATAAATATAAAATGAGTGAAAATGCCAAACACTGTCCATATTATGCAGATTACTGTGTGTGTTCATGTTATATTAACTCAGCTCGTGCCTACAGTATCTAGGCCAGCTCTTACATCCGTCACTCTGAGGACCAGAGAGTGTGTGCACGTGAGCGTATGTGTACAGTATGTGTGTATCATAGAGATTTCCCACCCACACACACAACCACACACACACACACACACACACACACAGACGTACCTGTGTGTCTGTTGTCGTAGCAGTGCTAGTTGGTGCAGGCGTCTCAGAGCTCTCTCCTGCTTGCGGTCGTCCTTCCACGACTTAGACGCAACGTTCCGAGCAAACTCCCTCTGCTTCAACTCCTTCAGTCTCTACAGGGAGGAGAGGAAAGGGTCAATGTGTGTGTGCGTGTGTGTGTGTCTATGTCGTGTGGAAACTCTGTTTCAGCTCCCTCTGTCTGTGGGAAGAACTATCTCTGAGTGTGAATTGTATCAATCAAAAGTGTGTGTCTACAGACTCTGATGGAGAGAAACATGTTGTTTCTACATCATCTGTCATAGAAACTGTATGACAGGGAGAATGGTGGTGATTGAGTACTGACAGTGTTATAAGTCTAATGATGATGAGTGTTGCAGTCTGTCAGGTTGTCATCTCTCAGCAGGTTGCCATGTATCAACCCTTCAATCATCAGCCTAAATGCCAGCAACCATCTGTCACATTAATATGGACTTCATCATAAGAGGATAATTTAGGAAACTTACTTCATTACGCAAATCTCAGTGATAATCCTGCTTATTGAAATCTAACATTGAAGACATTGACTGAAGTATGGCAGGGAGATGCTGTTGTTACTGAAACTACAGACCACTGATAGGATAAATAAAGCATAGACAGCACTACAGGAACTGCATTGGAAGACCCTAAAATCCCTCTAACTCCTTAGAATCATCTAGAACTGCCCTGGAACTCCTATCGAACTCCCTAGAACCCTCTAGAACTGAACCTGGAACTCCCCTCTAACTCCATAGAACCCTCTAGAACTGCCATGGAACTCCTATCTAACTCCGTAGAACCCTCTAGAACTGAACCTGGAACTCCAAAAATCACAGCATGCACCGTCTCTGTATCATCAGCACCGAGAAACAGATCACTGCACTGTGTATGTGTGTGTATGTGTCTACTCTCCATCGGTCTGCTCCTTCAGGTGTGCCAGCTCTTTCAGGGAAATAGTGATTCATGTCTCTTTCTCTCTTTCTCTGCCTTCCTTTTTTAATACTTTTTCATCCTGCCTTTATCTGCGCTTGGCAGGTGTGTGTGTGTGTGTGTCTGTCTGTCATCAGGCTGTAGAGGGATGTAAGGTGTCTGACAATAGCTGCTTCACTCTCCTCTATTCTATCAGCCTCTCTCCTCTCCTGTCTCCTTTCCCTCTTTCCCTCTTTCCCTCTCTCTCTCTCTCTCTCTCTCTCTCTCTCTCTCTCTCTCTCTCATTAGTTGATCATATTTACAACTAACTTACTATCTAGTAGTCTCCATTTGATCTAACAACAGATCTATCATTTTATCTAGCCACTAACTATCTATCCCAACAGCTGATTATTTTCTGCAACTCTGCCTGACATGTCGTTCAGTCAAACCTTCCCTCCTCTCTTCAGTCTCTCTCTCTCTCTCTCTCTCTCTCTCTCTCTCTCTCATCCCTCCTTACTCCTTCTACCCCTCCTCTCTCACTCTCTCCCTTGCTCTCACAAAATCACACACATACAGTAAACCCTAAAGGCACACTCAAATGAGCACGCATTTATTCATGCACACTCTCACCATCACACCTCCCGTGGCTGCTAATCAATGTCAGATAAATTAATCCTGCTAATCCAGGAACACACCCACACGTTGACAGTTTTCAGGTTAATCTGTAGTGAGCAGAACACAAATGAGTGTCTCTGTGTGTTATCACTCACTGCTTAACATCCCACTGTCAGCTCACTATAGACGGCTTTGATGTGTTCTACTGCTGCTGTGTGTTTGAGTGCATGCGTGCATGTCTACACTGGTGTATTCATGTGTGCGTGCCTCCGTACTGTCAGCTTCCTGCCTCCTGTTTGTCTCCGGGCCTCTAGAGGTCATCTGTGTTCCCCTCTGCCTTAGTTCTTCCTCGTGTGTCCTAATTAGCTTGATCCAGGTCACCTGTGCCTTGTTTCCCCTTGTGTATTTTAGCTGTGTGTTTTCCCCTTGTTTCTCACTTGGTTATTGAGTCCTGGCTATGTGTCTCCTGCTTTGTTCCACCGTGTCTTTCCAAGTAAGGTTTTCTAAGTTATCTTTAGTTTGTTTTTCTCCCCTCGTGGAGTTATTTTGTTTTGCCTCCTGTTTTGTTAACATACCTCTTTCTGAGAAGAACTTTTGTTGGACTATTTGTGAATGGCGAAGAACCTTTGTTTTTACATTAAATCTACTGGCCTGGAGTATTGCCTTGGGTGTTTCATTTGGGTCCTACTACACCTCCTCTGTGGCTAAGGGGTATTACCCCCAGCTCTCCACATCTGAGACCGGAGTTCTAGCACGGCTTGTGACAGAATAACCAAGTCAATCATGGACCCAGAAACACTCAGTTCCCAGGACCTGTTGGCGGTGATCACTCGACATGAGGCTTCTTTCCAGCGCCATGAAGCCGTTCTCAGCCGACAAGAGGAGCTGATGGCTAGACATTCTCAACTCCTGGCCGAAATGATGAGTTCCCTTCACCAGCTCTTTGAACGCCTCCTTGGTCCTCTCCCTTCCCCCAGGTCACCTCCCAGTGACGACAGGCCTTCTCGGTTGGCGGAGCCCCGACTACCACCTCCCAAGCCCTTTTCTGGGGATCCAAGCTCTTGCCAGGGCTTCCTCACCCAATGCTCCCTCACCTTCGAGCTCCAATCCTCAAGTTTTCCCACAGACCGTTCCAAGATTGCCTACATCATTACCCTTCTTTCAGACAAGGCGCTCGCCTGGGCCTCTGCGGTGTGGCAGTCCCAGGAGGCCTGTTGTGATTCCCACGCTGCATTTGTAGAAGAGTTCAAGCGGGTGTTCGATCATCCTGTCAGTGGGCGGGAGGCTTCCAAGCGCCTACTGTCTCTCCGTCAGGGCTCCCGAAGCACGGCAGATTTCGCCATTGATTTTCGGACCATAGCAGCAAGGAGCGGATGGAATGATGAAGCGCTGAGGGTCTGCTTTCAGGGAGGGTTATCTGAGCCCCCTTCAAGATGAGTTAGCCACCCGAGAACCAGCTGGAGATCTCGAGTCCTCATAGCCTTGGCCATCCGCCTGGACAATCGTCTAAGAGAGCGGAGAACGGCTCGCCGCCAGGTGTCTCAGTCCCAAGTTCCTCGGAGCAGCTCTGTTTCTCCTGTTTGGACTCCGTCATTCAGAGCTTCCCGGCTCCTGAACTGCTCCAGGATTCCCCGGAGAGCATGCAGTTAGGCCGTTCCAGGCTTTCTCCCAATGAAAGGGAACGTCGCATGAGGGAGCGTCGGTGCCTCTACTGCGGGGTTGCCGGCCACTTCCGATCCACTTGCCCCGAGCTGGAAACGCCAGTCCCCGCCCAGCTACAGGAGGGCTGTGATGGGGAGAATTAGAGCTCCTCCTACTAACGCTGTCCTGGCTATTCCAGCCACTCTGTCCTGGGAGGGCCACCAGCATCGGGTCCAGGCTATGATCGATTCCGGTGCCGCAGGTGATTTCCTGGATGTAACCTTGGCTAAGGAACTTAAGATCCCTACCCAACTACTTCCTCATCCCCAGGCAGTTACAGCCTTAGATGGCAGACCTCTGGAACCAGGAAAGGTTACAGAGGCGACTCAGTCCCTGCGACTTACCATCTCTCAACACCAGCAGGAGGAAACCTTCTATCTCATTGACTCTCCCGAGTATCCTATTATCCTGGGTCACCCTTGGCTATGCAGACATAATCCCCAGATCGACTGGCCTACTGGCACCATTCTAAGCTGGGGTCCCACTTGCCAACTCACCTGCATGCTTCAGAGTCCCTCAGCCCCTAGTACCCAGTTTCAAGAGTCTGTTGACGTCTCCCTAGTCCCCAGTGTTTACCATCGGTTCAAGGCTGTGTTCAGCAAGGCCCGGGCTACTTCCTTACCGCCTCATCGCACGTATGACTGTGCCATTGATCTACTCCCTGGGTGCTGCCCTCCTAGAGGTCGGATCTTTTCCTTGTCCTCCCCGAGCACGCAGCTATGGACACCTACATTAAGGAGTCCTTGGCAGCCGGCCTCATCCATGCCTCTACTTCCCCGGCTGGGGCGGGCTTCTTTTGTTGAAAAGAAGGACGGGGGTCTTAGGCCTTGTATTGATTACCGGGGACTCAACAAGATCACGGTTCGGAATCGATATCCTCTTCCTCTCATGGCCACTGCTTTTGAGCTGCTTCAAGGGGCTTCCATTTTTCTAAACTGGATCTCCGCAATGCTTACCATCTCGTGCGGATCCGGTAAGGTGACGAATGGAAGACGGCGTTCAACACGCCCACGGGGCACTATGAATATCGGGTGATGCCGTTCGGGCTCACCAATGCCCCCCGCAGTATTCCAAGCCCTGATTAATGATGTTCTCCGGGATATGCTTAATCTGTTCGTCTTCGTGTACCTGGACGATATCCTCATCTTCTCGAGGTCACTGAAGGAGCATGAGGGGCATGTTAGCCGGGTTCTCCAGAGGCTCCTTGACAATCACCTCTATGTTAAACCTGAGAAGTGTGAATTTCATGTTTCTCAGACTCAGTTTCTCGGGTTTATTGTCACTCCCGGGCACCTAGAGATGGATCCCAAGAAGGTCGAAGCGGTCCGCAGCTGGCCCACACCTGCCACGGTCAAGGAGGTTCAACGGTTCATTGGCTTTTCTAACTTCTATCGGAAGTTCATCAAGAATTTCAGCTCAGTGGTAGCCCCCTTGACGACGCTTACCAAGGGAGGAGGGACCAAGGTTCACTGGGGTCCGGAAGCAGCAGGGGCCTTCGAGGATCTCAAGCGCCGCTTCACGTCTGCTCCGATTCTGGTGACTCCTGACCCAGAAAGACCTTTCGTGGTGGAGGTGGACGCCTCAGAGGTGGGGGGTGGGAGCCGTCCTGTCACAGAGGGGTGAGGATGGGAGATTACACCCTTGTGCCTTCATGTCTCGCCGCCTGTCTGAGGCCGAGCGCAACTACCACGTGGGGGATCTAGGAGTTGCTTGCAGTAAAACTGGCCTTGGAAGAGTGGCGCCATTGGCTTGAGGGGGCTCAGCACCCGTTCCAGGTTCTCACAGACCACAAGAACCTGGAATATCTCCAACAGGCTAAGCGGATGAACCCTCGGCAAGCACGATGGTCCCTTTTCTTTAATCGATTCCAGTTCCTCCTGTCTTACCGACCTGGCACCAAGAACGTCAAGCCGGATGCCCTGTCTCGAGCCTATTCTCCCGAGGTACAAGAGAAGTCCTTGGCATCGATTATTCCGAGGTCTAGGATCGTCGCACCTCTTCAGTGGGAACTAGAAAGAGGGGTACGAGAAGCCCTTGTCCATGAGCCCGATCCAGGCGGTGGTCCTGCCGGTCGCCTGTACGTTCCTCTCTCTGTTCGGGCCCGCGTCTTGCAGTGGGGTCATGAGTCGCCCTTGACATGCCATCCAGGCAGTGCTCGCACACTGGAATTCCTCCGACGGTGGTTTTGGTGGCCGTCCATCAAGAAGGACGTGCAGGTCTATGTTGAGGCCTGCCCGGTGTGCAACCAGGGAAAGTCGACGCGCCAGCGACCCCAGGGACTGCTCCATCCCTTACCTATTCCTCGAAGGCCATGGTCACACCTTTCTCTGGACTTTGTTACGGGACTTCCTCCATCCCAGGGCAACACCGTCATCCTAGTGATCGTTGACCGGTTCTCTAAGGCTGCCCGGTTTATTCCCCTGCCCAAGCTGCCCTCGGCCAAGGAGACTGCTGAGCTCCTCATGAACCATGTCTTCCGGATATTTGGCATTCCCCTGGACGTGGTCTCTGACCGAGGTCCCCATTCTCGTCCCGGTTTTGGGGGCCTTCTGCAGGCTTATTGGGGCCACAGCCAGCCTATCGTCAGGGTTCCATCCAGAGTCTAATGGCCAAACGGAACGGATTAATCAGGATCTGGAGACCACCCTGCGGTGTATGGCGGCCAGTAATCCCACGTCTTGGGCCACCTATATCATTTGGGCTGAATATGCCCACAACACCCTCCAGTCTTCAGCCACCGGATTGTCCCCCTTCGAATGCCAGTTCGGTTACAACCCTCCATTATTTCCAGAGGAAGAGGCGCAAGTTGGTGTTCCCTCGGCCCAGCGCTTTGTCCAACGCTGTAGGCGGACCTGGAAGAAGGCCAGGTGTATCCTCCTTCGGACCTCCCAGAGATACCAAAGTCAGGCTAATCGACACCGCCGGACGGCTCCCTAGTTTCCGAGCTGGTCAGAGAGTTTGGTTGGCCACTAAGAACCTGCCCCTCCGGGTCGAATCCAAGAAGCTTTCCCAGAGATACATCGGCCCTTTCCGCATTGCTAGAAAGGTTAACCCTGTTTCGTATCGTTTGGTTCTGCCTCGCTCCCTTAGAGTTAACCCCACTTTCCATGTTTCACTCCTTAAACCTGTCTTGTCTTCTCCTTTTGCCCCCCCACGCAGACCCCCGCCACCTCCCAGGATCATTGACGGCCAGCCAGCCTACACAGTCCGCCGGATACTGGACTCCCGGAGGGTCCAGAACTCTCTGCAGTATCTGGTGGACTGGGAGGGCTACGGGCCAGAGGAGCGCTCCTGGGTTCCAGCCAGGGACATCCTGGACCCAGGTTTGATCCGAGATTTTCGCACCCTGGGGCCGGGGTGTTCTGGAAGGAACGTCAGGAGTCGTTCCTAGAGGAGGGGGTCCTGTCAGCTTCCTGCCTCCTGTTTGTCTCCGGGCCTCTAGAGGTCATCTGTGTTCCCCTCTGCCTTAGTTCTTCCTCGTGTGTCCTAATTAGCTTGATCCAGGTCACCTGTGCCTTGTTTCCCCTTGTGTATTTTAGCTGTGTGTTTTCCCCTTGTTTCTCACTTGGTTATTGAGTCCTGGCTATGTGTCTCCTGCTTTGTTCCACCGTGTCTTTCCAAGTAAGGTTTTCTAAGTTATCTTTAGTTTGTTTTTCTCCCCTCGTGGAGTTATTTTGTTTTGCCTCCTGTTTTGTTAACATACCTCTTTCTGAGAAGAACTTTTGTTGGACTATTTGTGAATGGCGAAGAACCTTTGTTTTTACATTAAATCTACTGGCCTGGAGTATTGCCTTGGGTGTTTCATTTGGGTCCTACTACACCTCCTCTGTGGCTAAGGGGTATTACCCCCAGCTCTCCACATCTGAGACCGGAGTTCTAGCACGGCTTGTGACACGTACGTGTGTGTGTAGGTAGCATACAGTAAGGAGCTTTGAGTCTTTGATGCCAAATGCTGGTCTGTGGGAAATATTAATCATGTTCCTACTCAGATGCATACATAATACATAACTAACTCTCTATCCAGCTGTGTGTGTGTGTGTGTGTGTGTGTGTGTGTGTGTGTGTGTGGACGTGTTTAACTATACTTGTTGGGACCAGAAGTCCCCACAAGAATAGTAAACAAACTAAATTTGACCAACTGCGTCAAATGCTATTTCTAGGCGGTTTAGGGTTAAGGTTAGAATTAGTGTTAGAATTAGGTTTAAAGTTAGGGTTAGAAGTTAGGGTTAGAGTTAAGGTTAGGTTTTGGGGTTAAGGTTAGGGTTAGGATAAGGGAAAATAGGATTTTGAATGGGACTGTACAAGGTTAGCTGTACAAGAATGTGTGTGTGTGTGTGACAGGACTTATGTATATCATAGAAAGAGCGGATCTGTCAGTGACTGGACCACCTGAGAGTAGAGGAGTGAAGAAGTGGAATAGAAGAAACATTTTTATTTGTCACATGCGTCGAATACAACAGGTGTAGACCTTACCGTGAAATGCTTATGAGCCCTTTCCCAACAATGCATAGTTAAAAAGTAAGAAGAAATTGCAAATAATTGCAAAATATGAAATTAATTTCAAATGAAAATCCAAAATGTCTTGAGTTAATGAGTATTCAACTCCTTTATTATGGCAAGCCTAAATAAATTCAGGAGAAAAAATGTGCTTAACAAGTCACAAAATAAGTTGCAGGGACTCACTCTGTGTGCAATAATATTGTTTAACATGATTTTTGAATGACTACCTCATCTCTGTAACCCACACATACAATTATATGTAAGGTCCCTCAGCCGAGAATTTCAAACACAGATTCAACCACAAAGACCAGGGAGGTTTTCCAATGCCTCGCAAAGAAGGGCATCTATTGGTAGATCTGACATTGAATATCCCTTTGAGCATGTTGAAGTTATAAATTCAATACACCCAGTCACTACAAAGATACAGGTGTCCTTCTTAACTCAGTTGCTGGAGAGGAAGTAAACCGCTCAGGGATTTCACCATGAGGCCAATCGTGACTTTAAAACACTTAGAGTTTAATGGCTGTGATAGGAGAAAACTGAGGATGGATCAACAACATTGTACAGTGCCTTGCAAAAGTATTCATCCCCCTAGGTGTTTTTCCTATTTTGTTTTATTACAACCTGTAATTTAAATGGATTTTTATTTAGATTTAATGGACATACACAAAATAGTCCAAATTGGTGGAGTGAAATGAAGAAAATAACTTGTTTCAGAAAATTCAAAAATATTAATAATGGAAAAGTGGTGTGTGCATATGTATTCACCCCCTTTGCTATGAAGCCACTAGATAAGATCCTGTGCAACCAATTACCTTCAGAAGTCACATAATTAGTTAAATAAAGTCCATCTGTGTGCAATCTAAGTGTCACATGATCTGTCACATGATCTCAGTATATATACACCTGTTCTGAAAGGCCCCAGAGTCTGCAACACCACTAAGCAAGGGGCACCACCAAGCAAGTGGCACAATGAAGACCGAGGAGCTCTCCAAACAGGTCAGAGACAAAGTTGTGGAGAAGTACAGATCAGGGTTGGGTTGTAAAAAAATATCAGAAACTTTGAACATCCCACGGAGCACCTTTAAATCCATTATTAAAAAATGGAAAGAATATGGCACCGCAACAAACCTGCCAAGAGAGGGCCGCCCACCAAAACTCATGGACCAGGCAAGGCGGGCATTAATCAGAGAGGCAACAAAGAGACCAAAGATAACCCTGAAGGAGCTGCAAAGCTCCACAGCGGAGATTTGGGGTATCTGTCCATAGGACCACTTTAAGCCGTACACTCCACAGAGCTGGGCTTTATGGAAGAGTGGCCAGAAAAAAAGCCATTGCTTAAAGAAGAAAATAAGCAAACACGTTTGGTGTTCGCCAAAAGGCATGTGGGAGACTCCCCAAACATATGGAAGAAGGTACTCTGGTCAGATGAGACTAAAATTGAGCTTTTTGTCCATCAAGGAAAACGCTATGTCTGGCGCAAACCCAACACCTCTCATCACCCCGAGAACACCATCCCCACAGTGAAGCATGGTGGTGGCAGCATCATGCTGTGGGGATGTTTTTCATCGGCAGGGACTGGGAAACTGGCCAGAATCGAAGGAATGATGGATGGCGCTAAATACAGGGAAATTCTTGAGGGAAACCTGTTTCAGTCTTCCAGAGATTTGAGACTGGGACGGAGGTTCACCTTCCAGCAGGACAATGACCCTAAGCATACTGCTAAAGCAACACTCAAGTGGTTTAAGGGGAAACATTTAAATGTCTTGGAATGGCAGAGACCTCAATCCAATTGAGAATCTGTGGTATGACTTAAAGATTGCTGTACACCAGTGGAACCCATCCAACTTGAAGGAGCTGGAGCAGTTTTGCCTTGAAGAATGGGCAAAAATCCCAGTGGCTAGATGTACCAAGCTTACAGAGACATACCCCAAGAGACTTGCAGCTGTAATTGTTGCAAAAGGTGGCTCTACAAAGTATTGACTTTGGGGGGATGAATAGTTATGCACTCTCACGTGTTTGTTTCACAAAAGAAAATATTTTGCATCTTCAAAGTGGTAGGCATGTTGTGTAATTCAAATGATACAAACCCCCCAAAAAATCGATTTTAATTCCAGGTTGTAAGGCAACAAAATAAGAAAAATGCCAAGGGGGGTGAATACTTTCGCAAGCCACTGTAGTTACTCCACAATACTAATCTAAATGACAGAGTGAAAAGAAGGAAACCTGTACAGAATAAAGATAATCCAAAACATGCATCCTGTTTGCAATAAGGTACTAAACTGCAAGAAATCTGGCAAAGAAATTAACTTCATGTCCTGAATACAAAGTGTTATGTTTGGGGCAAATCCAACACATTACTTTCCATATTTTCAAGCATAGTGGTGGCTGCATCATGTTATAAGTATACTTGTAATCGTTAAGGACTGGGAAGTTTTTTAGGATAAAAAAGAAATGGAATGGAGCTAAGGACAGGTAAAATCCTAGAGAAAAACCTGGTTCAGTCTGCTTTCCACAAGACACTTGGAGATTAATTCACCTTTCAGCAGGACAATATCATAAAACACAAGGCCAAATCTACACAGTGAATGTTCCTGAGTGGCCGAGTTACAGTTTTGACTTAAATCTGCTTGAAAATCTAAAGAAAGGCTTGAAAATGAATTTGAAAGAGATTGAAAAAATTTGAAAAGAATAATGGGCAATATTGTACAATCCAGGTGTACAAAGCTCTTAAAGACTTACTCAGAAAGACTCACAGCTGTAATCGCTGCCAAAGGTGATTCTAACATGCATTGACTCAAGGGTGTGAATACCTATGTAAATGAGATATTTCATTTTCAATAAATTTACAAACACTTCTAAATACATGTTTTCACTTTGTCATTATGGGGTATTGTGTGTAGATGGGTGAGACAAAAAATATATTTAATCAATTTTGAATTCAGGCTGTAACACAACAAAATGTGGAATAAGTCAAGGTGTATGAATACTTTCTGAAGGCACTGTAGGTAGAGGTAAAAGTGACTAGGCAATCAGGATAGATAATAAACAGAGTAGCAGCAGCGTATGTGAAGAGTGTGAAAGTGTGTCTGTGTGAGTGTGTGTGTATGTGGCATGAGGTGGCTGGAGTCTTTGACAATTTGTATGGCCTTCCTCTGACACTGCCTGGTATAGAGACCCTGGATGGCAGGAAGCTCGGCCCCAGTAATGTACTGGGTTGTACGCATTATCCTTTGTTGCGCCTTACGGTCGGATGCAGCCAGTCAAGACGCTCTCAATGGTGCAGCTGTATCATTTTTTGAGGATCTGAGGACCCATGCCCAATTTTTTCAGCCTCCTGAGGGGGAAGAGGTGTTGTTGTGCCCTCTTCACAACTGTGTTGGTGTGTATGGACCATGATAGGTCCTTAGTGATGTGGACACTGAGGAACTTGAAGCTCTCGACCGCTCCACTACAGCCCAGTCGATGTGAATGGGGGCGTGCTCAGCCCTCCGTTTCTTGTAGTCCACGATCAGCTCCTTTCTCTTGCTGACGTTGAAGGAGAGGTTGTTGTCCCAGCACCATACTGCCAGGTCTCTGACCTCCTCCCTATAGGCTGTCTCATCGTCGTGGGTGATCAGGCCTACCACCGTCGTGTCGTCAGCAATCTTAATTACGGTGTTGGAGTCGTGCGCGGCCACACAGTCGTGGGTGAACAGGTAGTACAGGAGGGGACTAAGCACGCACCCCTGAGGGGTCCGTTGTTGCCTACCCTCACCACCTGTGGGCGGCCCGTCAGGAAGTCCAGGATCCAGTTGCAGAGGGAGGTGTTCAGTCCCAGGGTCCTTAGCTTAGTGTTGAGCTTGAAGGGCACTATGGTGTTGAACTCTGAACTGTAGTCAATGAACAGCATTCTCACGTATTCTTAGCTCGTCTGGTACGCTTGCTCACGGCTGGGTTTGCCTTTGTAATCCATGATAGTATGCAAGCCCTGCCACATCCAACGAGCGTCAGAGCTGGTGTAGTAGGATTCGATCTTAGTCCTGAATTGACACTTTGCCTGTTTGATGGTTTGTCGGAGGGTGCAGCAGTATTTCTTATATGCGTCCAGGTTAGTGTCCCGCTCCTTGAAAGCGGCAGCTCTAGCCTTTAGCTCAGTGCGGATGTTAACAGTAATCCATGGATTCTGGTTGGGATATGTACGTACAGTCACTGTGGGGCGACGTCGTTGATGCACTTATTAATGAAGCCGGTGATGGCTGTGGTAATCTACTTAATGCTATCGGATGAATCCCGGAACATATTCCAGTCTGTGCTAGCGAAACAGTCCTGTAGCTTAGCATCCGCTTCATCGGACCACTTCCGTATTGAGCTGGTACTTCCTGTTTGAGTCTTTGCTTGTAAGCAGGAATCAGGAGGATATAGTTATGGTCAGATTTGCCAAATGGATGGTGAGGGAGTGGGAGAGCTTTGTATGTGTCTCTGTGTGCGCAGTAAAGATGATCTAGAGTTTTTCCGCCTTTAGTTGCACAGGTGACATGTTGGTAGAAATAAGGTAAGACGGATTTCATTTTTCCTGCATTAAAATCACCGGCCACTAGGAGCGCTGCCTCTGGATGAGCATTTTCTTGTTTGCTTATGGCCCTATACAGCTCGTTGAGTGTGGTCTTAGTGCCAGCATTGGTTTGTGGTGGTAAGTAGACGGCTATGAAAATTATAATTGAAAACCTGTCTTCGCGCACCAGCTCTTGTTAATAAAGAGACCCCCCCAAAGTTTACCCCACGCTGCTGTTCTGTCCTGCCGATGTATAGAAAAAACATCTAGATTTATATTTTCCATGTCCTTGTTCAGCCACAACTCAGAGAAACATAGGATATTACAGAACGTTAATAGGATAGTCTTAAACAGAGCTTGTCCAGTTTATTCTCCAGTGATTGCACGTTTGAGGGAAGAGGCGGTTTATCCACTCGCCGACGTAGTCTCGTCAGGTATCCAGCACGCTGGCCTCTATAACACTGCCTCGTCCATCTTCGAGTGTCTGGGATTTGGGCCTGGTCCGGGATGAGCACTATGTCACTCAACCCGACTCATTGAAGTAGAAATCCTCATCCAAATCGAGGTAAGTGATCTCTGTTCTGATGTCCAGAAGCTCTTTTCGGTCAAAGGAAAGGATGGCGGAAACATTATGTACAAAAAAAGTTAAGATCAGTGCAAAAAAATCAGTACATAATCAGTGTGTAATGTGTTTCTGTAGTGTTACACAATCCCAACATGTTTATTTCACTACTGTCAGTGTAGCTGTAGGTGGGTGTGGTGGTGGAATCAGGCGCAGGACGCAGAACGTTAGTCCAAAAGACTTTAGTAGATGCACAAAACACAAGCACGAAAAAATGCCCTGAGGCGAGAACTCCACACGTAGGCGAAAACAAACGGGCGCACTAATAGGTGCGACAAAACACTCCAAACACTATGGAGAATAGCTCAACCGAGCAAACAGTAGAATTACTAGCCAACCGCACGACAGTAAAACAATCACACACAACACTTGACAAACACAACGAGAACTTATAGGACACTAATGACACTAAACGATAACAGGTGTAACAACAATCAGACAAAAGCAAACGAACATAGAAACATGCAACGGTGGCAGCTAGTATTCCGGAGATGACGAACGCCGAAGCCTGCCCGAGCAAGGAAGAGAGGCAGCCTCGGCCGAAACCGTGACAGTACCCCCCCCTTGACGCGCGGCTCCAGACGTGCGCCGACTCCGGCCTCGGGGACGACCAGGAGGACGCGGAGCAGGGTGCGTCGGGTGCCCACGATGGAATTCCGTCAGGAGAGACGGGTCCAAAATGTCTCTCCTCGGCACCCAGCACCGTTCCTCCGGGCCGTACCCCTCCCACTCCACTAGATATTGGAGACCCCCATCCGACGTCTCGAATCCAAGATGGACCGCACGGAGTACGCCGGTGCCCCCTCGATGTCCAATGGGGGCGGAGGAGTCTCCCTGATCTCACTTTCTTGGAGTGGGCCAGCTACCACAGGCCTGAGAAGAGACACATGGAACGAGGGGTTAATACTTTTATACTCAACAGGTAGTTGTAATTTGTAACACACCTCGTTCAATCTTCTCAGGACTTTAAATGGCCCTACAAACCGCCGACCCAGTTTCCGACAGGGCAGGCGGAGGGGCAGGTTTCTGGTAGAGAGCCAGACTCGATCACCAGGTGCGTACACCGGTCCCTCACTGCGGTGGAGATCGGCGCTCGCCTTTTGACGACGGAGGGCCCGCTGCAGGTGGACGTGTGCAGCGTTCCATGTCTCCTCCGAGCGCCGCACCCACTCATCCACCGCAGGAGCCTCGATCTGGCTCTGCTGCCAATGTGCCAGAACCGGCTGGTAACCTAACACACATTGGAAAGGGGTTAGGTTAGTGGAGGAATGGCGTAGGGAATTCTGGGCCATTTCGGCCCAGGGAACGCACCTTGCCCACTCCTCCGGCCGGTCCTGGCAGTATGTTCTAAGAAACCTACCCACATCCTGGTTCACACGTTCCACCTGCCCATTACTCTCCGGGTGGTAACCCGAGGTGAGGCTCACCGAGACCCCCAACCGCTCCATAAAAGCTCTCCAGACTCTGGAGGTAAATTGGGGACCTCGATCAGACACAATATCCTCGGGTACCCCGTAGTGCCGGAACACATGGGTGAATAGTGCTTCGGCGGTTTGCAGGGCAGTAGGAAGGCCCGGCATAGGGAGCAAACGACAGGCCTTAGAAAACCGGTCCACAACGACCAGTATAGTGGTATTCCCCTGTGAAGGAGGAAGGTCAGTGAGGAAATCCACCGAGAGGTGAGACCATGGTCGTTGTGGAACGGGCAGGGGTAGTAACTTACCCCTAGGCAGATGTCTAGGTGCCTTACACTGGGCGCACACCGAGCAGGAGGAAACATAAACCCTCACATCCCTCGCCAACGTGGGCCACCAGTACTTGGTACTAAGACAGTGCACTGTCCGGCCGATACCAGGGTGTCCAGAGGAGGGTGACGTGTGAGCCCAATAGATCAATCGATCCCGAACCTCGAGCGGAACGTACTTCCGACCCTCCGGGCACTGTGGTGGACTAGGGTCGGTGCGTAACGCCCGCTCGAGTTCAGCATCGACCTCCCACACTACCGGTGCCACCAGACAAGACTCCGGCAGTATGGGAGTGGGCTCCACGGACCTCTCCTCCGTGTCATACCGCCGAGACAGTGCGTCTGCCTTACCGTTCTGTGACCCAGGGATGTACGTGATCTTAAATGTGAACCGGGTCAAAAACATATTCCACCTCGCCTGGCGAGGGTTCAGTCTCCTCGCTGCCCGGATGTACTCCAGGTTACGGTGGTCCGTCAAAATGAGGAAAGAGCCCCCTCAAGCCAGTGCCTCCACACCTTTAGGGCCTGTACCACGGCTAACAGCTCCCTGTCCCCTACGTCATAGTTTCGCTCCGCCGGACTGAGCTTCTTGGAATAAAAAGCACAGGGGCGGAGTTTAGGTGGCGCGCCGGACCGTTGCGAAAGCACGGCTCCTATACCGGCCTCTGACGCGTCCACCTCTACCTGAAATGGTAAAGAGGGATCCGGATGCGCCAGCACCGGGGCCGAGGTAAACAGGTCCTTCAGCCTCCCAAACGCCCTGTCCGCCTCGGCTGACCACTGCAGACACACCGGACCCCCCTTCAAAAGAGACGTTATGGGAGCTGCCACCTGTCCAAAACCCCCGGATAAACCTCCGGTAGTAATTCGCAAACCCCAAAAACTGCTGCACCTCCTTCACAGTGGTTGGTGTTTGCCAATTACGCACGGCTGACACCCGGTCTACCTCCATCTTCACCCCTGACGCAGACAACTGATAACCCAAAAAGGAGACCGACTCCTGGAAAAACAGACACTTCTCTGCCTTGACATACAGGTCGTGCTCCAACAGCCTCCGCAACACTCGGCACACCAGGGCCACATGCTCGACTCGGGTAGGCGAGTACACGAGAATGTCATCTATGTACACGACCACCCCCTGCCCCTGCATGTCCCTGAAGATCTCATCCACGAATGATTGGAAAACTGAAGGAGCGTTCATCAACCCGTATGGCATGACAAGATACTCGTGAATGGCCCGAGGTGGTACTAAAGGCTGTCTTCCATTCATCGCCCCCCTAATGCGCACCAAGTTGTACGCGCTCCTGAGATCTAATTTAGTGAAGAAATGCGCCCGTGCAATGACTCCGTCATGGTCGCAATCAGCGGGAGTGGATAACTGTACTTCACCGTGATCTGATTGAGACCACGGTAATCAATGCACGGGCGTAACCCACCATCCTTTTTCTTCACAAAAAAGAAACTCGAGGACGCAGGGGAAGTGGAGGGCCGTATGTATCCTTGTCTCAGAGATTCGTCTATGTAAGTCTCCATAGCTCTCTTCTCCTCCTGAGACAGAGGATACACATGGCTCCGTGGGAGCGCAGCTCCTGCCTGGAGGTCTATCGCACAATCTCCCTGCCTATGGGGAGGCAACTGCATCGCCCTCGACTTACTGAACACAATAGCCAAATCCCCATACTCAGGGGGAACGTGCAATGCGGGCACCTGGTTTGGACTCTCCACCGAGGTAGCCCCTACGGAAACGCCTAAACATCGACCCACACACTGGGCAGACCACTCCATCAGAGCCCTCTCCTGCCACGAAATAGACGGGTTATGGGTACTCAACCAGGGCATGCCCAGCACCACCGGATACGCAGGCGAGTCGATCAGAAATAGCTGGATCATCTCCTGATGACCCCCCTGTGTACACATCCTAAGTAGCGCCGTGACCTCCCTGATCAAGCCCGCACCCAATGGACGGCTATCTAGGGCATGAACGGGGAAGTGGACGTCAACAGGGAGAAGGGGAATCCCTAAGGCTAAACAAAATCTCTTATCAACAAAATTCCCAGCCGCGCCTGAATCTACCAGCGCCTTATGCTGGGAATGAGGTGCGACCTGTGGAAAACACACAGGTATACAGAAGTGTGCAACAGAGAGCTCTGGGTGAGTGGGGCGCCTACTCACCTGGAAGGGCTCCCCAGTGCGGGGCCTGTCGTCTTCTCCCCGAGGAGGCCATCCCCAGCACCTAGCCGCGGTGTGTCCTCCCGACCACAGTTGGTGCAGGAGATGGACCCCCTCGTACTCCGACCCCTCCTCTCTCTAGCGCCAGCGCCCCCGAGCTCCATGGGGCACGGCTCGGAGGCGCTGGAGGGTGAAATGGACGGACCCCCCTCGGGACGTCCGCGGGTAGCTAGCAGGGTATCCAGCCTGATGGACATGTCGACTAACTGGTCGAACGAGAGGCTGGTGTCCCGACAGGCCAGCTCCCTACGGACGTCCTCACGTAGACTACAGCGGTAGTGATCAATGAGGGCCCGCTCATTCCACCCTGCATCCGCCGCTAGAGTCCGGAATTCCAACGCGAACTCCTGGGCACTCCTCCTCCCCTGCCGGAGGCAGAACAGACGCTCCCCCGCCGCTTTCCCCTCCGGGGGATGGTCAAACACCGCCCTGAAGCGGCGGGAGAACTCGGCGTACGTGATGGTAGTAGCGTCTATTCTCCTCCACTCAGCGTTGGCCCACTCTAACGCTTTGCCGGAAAGGCAGGAGATCAGGGCGGACACGCTCTCGTGTCCCGAGGGCGCCGGGTGCACGGTGGCCAGGTAAAGCTCCACCTGGAGAAGGAAGCCCTGACACCCGGCAGCGGTCCCATCGTAGGCCCTCGGGAGCGAGAGTCGAACTCCTCTGGGTTCCGGAGCGGGAAGGGGCTGACTCGCCGATGGTGAGGGCAGGGAAGATGGCGTTGGGGGTGTCCCTCGGGTCTCCCAGCGTTGGAGGGTGGTGATCAACTCCTGCAGGGCGGACCCCATCCGCAGGATCTGGTCATTCTGCTCCCGGACTCTGTCCTCCAACGTCTCCTGTGCGGCTGCGGCTCCTGCTGATTCCATTCGAAAGGTGTGTGATTCTGTCAGTGTAGCTGTAGGTGGGTGTGGTGGTGGAATCAGGCGCAGGATGCAGAACGTTAGTCCAAAAGACTTTAGTAGATGCACAAAACACAAGCACGAAAAAATGCCCTGAGGCGAGAACTCCGCACGTAGGCGAAAACAAACGGGCGCACTAACAGGTGCGACAAAACACTCCAAACACTATGGAGAATAGCTCAACCGAGCAAACAGTAGAATTACTAGCCAACCGCACGACAGTAAAACAATCACACACAACACTTGACAAACACAACGAGAACTTATAGGACACTAATGACACTAAACGATAACAGGTGTAACAACAATCAGACAAAAGCAAACGAACATAGAAACATGCAACGGTGGCAGCTAGTATTCCGGAGACGACGAACGCCGAAGCCTGCCCGAGCAAGGAAGAGAGGCAGCCTCGGCCAAAACCGTGACAACTACCCCTGACAGGAAGAACAGACGTGTCTTTATAGCTGCGGCCTCTGAATCACAAACAGAACAGCCAGCACAGATAGGCTACATTCACTAGTCTCTACATTACAGCTCGGAATCTCTCTTCTGCTGGACGTTCATCTGGTGTGTGTGTGTGTGTGTATGTGTGTGTGCGTGCATCTGTGTGTGTGTGTGTGTGTGGGTACAATGCCCATAGCTATAGTCTCTCTGCCGCTCCTATAGCTTGTTTCATGTCTTTGCCGCTGGCAACAACAAAGCCTTAACTCTGGGCTGCTGTAATTCATGTTCAGAACAATGACAACTAAGCAACAGCTTTATGTTTATTTTATGTTTCTCTGTGTGGGATGAGACTGGAAGACTTGGTCTGCGTGTGTGTGAGGGGAGGTTTGTGCTTTTGTTTTTGTGTGTGTTTATTACCTGTCTGTGTGCGTGGTCGTAGGAGTTGATGTGGTTGTCATACTCCTGGTGTCTCAGGTACTGTTTCTCACACAGCTGACAGAAGAAACTTGACTTCCCATCATCCTCCACTGTACCTGCTGCACTCTCACCATGATCCTAGAGAGAGAGAGAGAGAGAGAGAGAGAGGGGGAGAGAGAGAGAGAGAGAGAGAGAGAGAGAGAGAGAGAGAGAGAGAGAGAGAGAGAGAGAGAGAGAGAGAGAGAGAGAGAGAGAGAGAGAGAGAGAGAGAGAGAGAGAGAGAGAGAGAGAGAGAGAGAGAGAGAGAGAGAGAGAGAGAGAGAGAGAGAGAGAGAGATAGTGAGAGAGAGAGAGAGAGAGAGAGAGAGAGAGAGAGAGAGAGAGAGAGAGAGAGAGAGAGAGAAGGGAGAGAGAGAGAGAGAGAGAGAGAGAGAGAGAGAGAGAGAGAGAGAGAGAGAGAGAGAGAGAGAGAGAGAGAGAGAGAGAGAGAGAGAGAGAGAGAGAGAGAGAGAGAGAGAGAGAGAGAGAGAGAGAGAGAGAGAGAGAGAGAGAGAGAGAGAGAGAGAGAGAGAGAGAGAGAGAGAGAGAGAGAATTAGTGGAGAGATAGAGAGAGAGAGAATTAGTGGAGAGATAGAGAGAGAGAGAATTAGTGGAGAGATAGAGAGAGAAGGAGAGAGAGATAGAGAGAGAAGGAGAGAGAGAGAGAGAGAAGGAGAGAGAGAAGGAGAGAGAGAAGGAGAGAGAGAAGGAGAGAGAGAAGGAGAGAGAGAAGGAGAGAGAGAAGGAGAGAGAAGGAGAGAGAGAAGGAGAGAGAGATAGAGAGAGAAGGAGAGAGAGATAGAGAGAGAAGGAGAGAGAGATAGAGAGAGAAGGAGAGAGAGATAGAGAGAGAAAGGGTAGAAAGAGGGAAGGAGAGAGAGAAATGTTAGTTATGTTGTCACAGATGTCAACTCCAGATGTTCTGCCCTGAGTGGTGTTTATGGAAAGCAGCAGGGTGGAGTGGGACAAGTTCATCCTTCATAACACTACGTCAAACCTTCATAACGCTACGTTAGATCTTCATGTCACTACGTTAAAACAGACTTGTGTTGGCCTCCCAAGTGGCGCAGCGGTCTAAGAGGCGTTACTACAGACCCGGGTTCATTCCTGGGCTGTGCCTCAACCGGCCGTGGCCGGGAGTCCCATAGAACGGTGCACAATTGGCCCAGCATCGTCCGGGTTAGGGGAGGGTTTGGCCGGGGGGAATGTACTTTGCTCATCGTGCCCTAGTGACTCCTTGTGGCAGGCCGGGTGCTTGCAGGCTGACCCCAGTCGCCAGTTGAATGGTGTTTCCTCCTACACATTGGTGCGGCTGGCTTCCGGGTTAAGCTGGCGGGTGTTAAGGAGCGTGGTTAGGCGGATCATGTTTTGGAGGATGCATGACTCCACCTTCGCATCTCCCGAGCCCGTTGGGGAGTTGCAGCGATGAGACAAGATCAAAATTGGGGAGAAAAAAGGGGGGTAAAATACAAAAAAATAAACAGACTTGTGTTGGAGTGGTTAATCTTGATTTAAGAGAGGAGACATGGGCCAGCCGAGGATACAATCCAAACATTCTCATCCCCCCCCACACACACACGCACACACACCCAGTCTAGAGTGACTTGACGTGAGTGGGTTTCCTCAGCAGCCACCCCTTAGGACACAAACAGCTGTCTATCTGTGTGTGTGTGTGTGTGTGTGTGTGTGTCAGTGTGTTCACGCTCTGCAGCAGAATGTAATTTCCCTGAGGCTAGGAGCTGCCAATAAACACTACTGAATCCTGCTCTACCCTGACATGATGGGAATTTAATTTGAGTCTCTCTCTCTCTCCCTCTCTCTTGCCTTCCCTCTCTCTGTGTCCCTTTCTCTGTTTCTTCCCATTATGTCCCTCTGTTTCCCTCCCCTCTTCCCATTACCTCTGCCTGTTTCCTCTACACTTCCACACCGTCTCTGTTTCCCTCCCCTCTTCCCCCTCTTTCTTATTCTCTCTCATTGTCTTCTGTTAGCTCTAGGTCACACAGTGACAGACTCCATCGGCCCCAATTTCCTCAGTAATATGCTTGAGCCAAGGAGAAGAGAAAGGAGGGGAGGAGGGGTGGTGATGGAGGAGAAAACACAGAGGGAGGGAGTAGTAGAGAGGGGGGGTGTTTGTGTTCAGGTAATATTAGAGCAGTGAAAATGTCAAAGTGACAATAAGCTTTAGAGGCTGGAACATGCAGAGTTATAAAAAGGTGTGTGTATATTTTTGTGCACTTGCATGTTTGTGTGTGTGTGAGTGAGTGTGTGCATATACATTTGTGTGTGTGTGTGTGTGTGTGTGAGTGTGAAAGCCCTCAGAAGAGAGAAATTATTATGATATTTTTATGAGTCTGGGTTTTAGAAGGTAATCACTTAGCATATGGCCACGCTCGGTAAAGTCAAATCACCTCTTTCATGGCTGTTTTGACATTTCACCCTCTTCCTCTGAGCTAGGCATCTCTCCCAAGTGGAACATCAGCAGAAATGGGTCCATTGAAGTGATTGAGCAAATCTGGCCACATAATAATATGGCGATAGAACTTGGATAGAAATAACTGCAAGGTGGTTTGGGGCTTTAACATCTGCTCTATGGATTTCTTTGGACACTCAAGTTAGTATGCTAAGCTAATGAGGGGCTGCTGAAAATACCTACATTGGTTGCTTGGCAACAGTTCAGGTACACTGTAAGTGGAAACATCAAACAACACAGTTTTGGGGGTAAATTCTCCTTTAACTAATGAGTAAACTAATCAGTCTAACAAGCAGGAGGCTTATCTCCTACTGCCAACTCTCCAAACAATGTGCGTGCTTGTTTGTTTGTTTGTTTGTTTGTTTGTGTTTGTGTCTGTCTCCTAAGCACCTCCTCACACCTCTTGTCTGTCTGAGCAATTATGCTGAACCAGGGATGTGTGTGTGTGTGTGTGTGTGTGTGTGTGTGTGTACGTGCGTGCGTGTGTGTCGTTTGTTCAAAATCAAATCCAAATAAAAGGACAAGGATCGCGGACACAGATTTGCTGATGTTATCGCAGGTGCAGCCTCTGCTCCCTGCCAGTAGCCATCCCCAGACACACACACTCTGACAAGTTGACGTCTCGTCACTAAATTAATCCAGACCGCAATTTGCTGCTGCAGCGTAAACTTGTTTATAAATTATACATTTTTTTTCAGTCCCCACAAAAAACGCAACCAAGTGCCAATGCAAGGCCCTCACTCTGTCACTCAGAAACGTATTCCAGTGTCTGCCTGCCAGCTGAAAATATTCAGAGGTGTAGTCCAGGGTATACGCTGGTATACGGCGTATACCTACTTATTTTTCAGTCAGCATTGCGTATACCCACTTCTAAATCCCCCCTGATGCGCATCATTCAGTAATATCTGTGAGTCAGATTGCCTATTTTCTTCCTCGGGGATAGTGAAGCCATGACCCACCCTCCTCTGCCTCTAATTGGCTGGTACTCGCTGCTTTCACTGATTAGATTGGTTAACTTTAGGCATGAGGACTGATGAGCCAATCAGAGGCAGAGTAGGGCGGGTCATGCCGAGGAAAATATCGCTAATACCTCAGGTGCCAGTGAAAAAAAAAAAAAAACTCAGGTGCCGGTGCCACTTGACTACGATAACGGCAGCAGACCAAACAACGGATGAAGAAAGGACACAAGCGGCGGTGTGCCACCCCAGTTGATGGAAGACATCATTCTGAGGTAAGTTTTAAGGTGGTTTCCAAATGAATCATTATTTTAAACTACTGGCAAATTGCCAGTGACTGCACATTTAGAGGAGAAGAGATGTTGCCGCCAATAGTTAGTGCGAGTCGGCTAACGTTATGAAGCTAGCTACGTAGATTGGGATAATGTGGGGAAACCGGGGCATTGTTGGTTTTCAGTAAGTGTTTAATCAACCCAGTTCATAAGAATTTCATACCAGACTGATGAAACTGATTATCTCAATGTTTATGAAGCTTGTTTATTATTGTAAAGGTCTAAATTATAACGTTAGCCAAGTTACTAAGCCCTAAATTATAACATTAGCCAAGTTACTTAGCCCTAACTAACCTATATGATCTAGTTTAATTGCATAGTAGCTAAGCTGGTAGTTGATTTTTAAGTAAGTTAAAACACAAGAATGGGGACAAATAGTTTAAGATTCAGCCTAAAACAATATTGAGGTCTAATCAGGCTGTCTTATTTTGTATAGGGACAGGTAACCATGAAAAGGAAGGGAGATATTGCAGACTTTTTTGTAAAGAGGCACAAATCAGGCCCAGATCAGGCCCAGGCAGACCCCACCCCTAAAACCAGCAGCCCTGGCAGCTCTCAACCGGGAGCTAGCCAGGCAAGTCAGTGTGAGCATAGAGAAGGATCCAGTCTACCACCACCAGGTCAGAACACACAGGCAGTAAATTGCATCTCCAGTTTATTGAAAAGTGAAGCCTCACACTGTAACAAAAGGTGATTTTGACAGATTAAGCCTCATTTTGAATTTCTGTGTGATGTTATTTATTTTATTGCCCTTCTATTTATTTTGTCTGTATCCATGTTTGTTTTTACAATGCTACTGTTATATAACATTTTGTGTTAAATTTGTTGTTTTTTTGTTAAATAAACTCTCCCAAGTATTTCACTCACTAATCTCCTGTATGCTTCAGCTTCACTTGCTGAAAATATTTCCACTTGGTTATGCAGATTGTTAATGTAAAGAGGGGGGACCCATGTCTTGCTGATGACTATTGTGATCACAGTAGTGTGTGTGTGTGTGTGTGTGTGTGTGTGTAAGTGTGTGAGAGAGAGAGAGACAGGGAGATGCATAATTAGTTTTGTTGTTGTCTGTAGACATCAATAATGACTGGCCAGACCTGTGGAGTGCTAAACAAACAGAAGACTTCAAATCCAAGAACCCCTGGTTGGGATCCAAAAACAAAAAAATGGGTAAGTTTAGGTAGATTGCTAGTTTGGGTAACTTCTGAAACAGTGGGCACAGATAACTTTGTGTGTGTGTGTGTGTGTGTGTGTGTGTGTAAAGGACCATGCACACGTACAGCTGTGGATACAGGAGTAGTTACATTGTTTGTTTATGCTTCGCAGGATGTCTGGTCTGTAGCAGTGTGAACTCCATTGGGATCGACAAGGAGCAAGGACAAGGTGTATCGCTCTCAAGAGAATGGATGAACTTTGAAATTCAAGTGTCTGGCCAGGGAAGTAGAACAACAAGTTTGTCAATCTTGAGAAATAAGGTGAGGAAACATGCGTTGTCCAAGGCCCACACTCAGGCTGTGAAGGTGGCAGAGCAACAGAAAGAAGCTGCCATTGAGAATGCAGTGGAGACTATGACTGAGTCCTACATGAAGGAAACTGAAGCTGTGTTTCGAACAGCCTACCATCTGGCCAAAAAGAACCGACCCTTTTCTGACCATGAGAGCCTCATTGAGCTGCAGGAACTGAATGGTGTAAAAATGGGCTCAATACTTCATTCACGTTACAGTGCAACACAAATAATACAACATGTTGCTAGTGAGATGCAGAGCAAAATCATCAGTAGCATTATAGCATCATCCAGTAAGTTAGCTGTCCTAATTGACGAGGCATCTTCTTTAAGTCACAAAGCTGTCATGACAGTTTCTATTAAAGCATCAATTCAAGAAGAAAGCCCTGAGTTCATATTCCTGGAACTTGTTGAACTGGAAAATCAGAGAGCAGATGGCATATTACAGGCGTTACTCACCTGTTTAACTAATGCTGGCTTTACAGAAGAGTGGCTTCATGAAAACTGGGTAACATTTGTATCTGATGGAGCCAGTGTCATGCTAGGAAAGAAGTCAGGAGTAGCAACCAGACTGACTTTGAGATTCCCAAAGCTTTTTGTATGGCACTGCATGAACCATAGACTTGAACTTGCTGTGTCAGATGCAGTTGATGAGGTAAACTCTGTCAATCACTTTAAAACTTTTATCCAGAAGCTATACTCTCTGTATAGTGTGTCAAACAAAAATGAACGTGAACTTGTTAATGCAGCAGCTGAAGTAGGCTCACAACTTCTTCGCATTGGCAGAATCTTGGATGTACGCTGGGTGGCCAGTAGCTTTCGGACTGTTCGTGCTGTTTGGACATCCCTGGGAGCTCTTGTGCAGCACTTTAAAAATGCTTGCAGTGATGAGATGAGGTCCACCAAAGAGAGGCAGATGTACAGAGGTTTGTTAGACCGTGTTCAAAGTCCAGAATTCATTTGTGACCTTGGCCTCATGTACGACACTCTCCATGAACTAAGTCTCCTGTCACAGGAGCTTCAGTCTCGTTCTATAACGCTCCTCAGAGCAGAGCATCTGCTGAAACGCTCAATCAGAGTGATCCAGTCATTCAAAGAGAGTCCAGGTGAGAAATATAGTGAGGCTTTAGAAGCAAAACAGACTGGGGAGTATCGGTCTATAGCCCTGAAAACAAATGCAAAGCTGAAGTCTATCAATCCAGGCCAGTTCTTACAAAGCCTTGTGAACAATCTGGAGAAACGCTTGTCTTTTGAAGATGAGACCATCATGGACCTCAGCATCCTTGATCAGAGTAAGTGGCCATCAAAGCCCAGCATCCGCCATGGTGAAGAACAAGTTAAGCGACTGTGCAAGCGATTTAACTTGTGCACAGACCAAGCACTGAATGGGATGCGGGACCTACTGGAAGAGCCCAGTAGTGAGCCCAAGGACCTAAAACCACTTATGAACTGTATGAAAACATTCCCTGTCGGTACAGCAGAGTGTGAGAGGAATTTTAGCCTTATGAACAATATAAGCTCAGACAAGAGGGCTGTCCTTCTGATCTCAAACATATCAAACTTGATGATGATTAATATCAACGGCCCACCAACTTCCAAGTTTGATCCTAGAAAATATACAAGGACCTGGTTGAAGAGCCATCGTGCTGCCTCTTCGGTGCGTTCTAGACAGTGCAGTGTGAAAGCTCCTGCAGAAAGCAAATTTGTCTGGAATATACTGTAGTATGAGCAAAGGTCAGAAACCCAGTGCTGGGTTGAGAGAGTATATCACTGTTGATGTGTTGTTAATGCATATATTTTTGTTAATTGTTAACTAAATATTGTTGTAACATATTTTGTTGAATGATTTACCGGTAAATGAACATGTTCAAAACAAAGCATATAGCAATATGAACAAGGATGCATTGTCACCTTCAGATTTGAAGTATTTTATTTAAATAAATGTGCAAAAAATAATCGAAACACCATTTCCTGTTTGCCTCATGATAAATACATTTTACATTCATCCAGGCTGCTCTTGTGACCAGTAGTAACTACAAACTGCTCCTAATCAAGTCATGATCATTTTATAATAGTGTGCAAGTAGAAATTACATATTTTTGGGTAAACTAAATCATAGTCTTACATGTCACTGTTTCTAAAACAGGGCTTTTTTCTGGACTACTTAAAAAAAAAAAAGGTGAATACTGAGAGTATACCCACTTCTCCAGGGACCACTACACCACTGAAAATATTTACCAGTGTGTGTGTGTGTGTGTAGGCTACCTGCCCCTCCCCCTCTGAAGCATAGGCTACTGTAGCCTACTGACGTTACAAGTGTGATTCAGATTTAAAAAAAAAAAAATAATATGCCATTTAGCAGACGCTTTTATCCAAACCGACTTACAGTCATGTGCGCATACATTTTTACGTATGGGTGGTCCCGGGGATTGAACCCACTACCCTGGCGTTACAAGCGCCATGCTCTACCAATTGAGCAACAGAGGACCACATGAAATTAGGGAGAGATTTTTAATTACAGAAGAATGGATTAACTTTTTCAATGCTAGTTAAGGATACTAAAGTTATCACGTTCCACATTGGATTTATTAACTACCAAAAGTTTTTCTTTATTTATTCTGGTGCCCCTCTGCACACACAATTTTGTTAGCCACCTGGCTAGCTCTGGTCCAACGTTAAGCCAATTCTCGGAAGTTCAAAGACATTCAAAGTTCCTCCATAGAAGCCACTCCTCCGTAGGTATAATTCTACGGGCCTAATTCAGATAATGCATGACATAACAAAATGGCCAGCGCTTCAAGCCAAACCTCCTCCTCGGGTCCTACACCCTCTCTCGCTCTCTCCCCACCTGCAAATTTCAGTTGCATCTTGCGCCCTACACCTGTCTGTCCATCGCGCATGTAAACAACCAAAGATTGCCCTGCTCTATCCGCACTGATTGGTGAAGTAATTTAATGTCGAGCTAAATTAAAAAAATAATAATTTCAGAAGTTTGTATTGCATTTTTGGGGGTATTTATTATGGATCCCCTACTCTTCCTGGGGTCCAGCAAAATTAAGACAGTTATAAAAAATTTTAAGTGTGTGCCCTCAGGCCACTACTTTACTTGGCATTTTTCCTATTTTGTTGCCTTACAACCTGGAATTAAAATTGATTTTTTTGGAGGGGTTTGTATCATTTGATTTACACAACATGCCTACCACTTTGAAGATGCAAAATATTTTTTCTTGTGAGACAAGCAAGAAATAAGACAAAAAAACGGAAAACTTGAGCGTGCATAACTATTCACCCCCCCAAAGTCAATACTTTGTAGAGCTACCTTTTGAAGAAATTACTGCTGCAAGTCTCTTGGCGTATGTCTCTATAAGCTTGGCACATCTAGCCACTGGGATTTTTGCCCATTCTTCAAGGCAAAACTGCTCCAGCTCCTTCAAGTTGGATGGGTTCCACTGGTGTACAGCAATCTGTAAGTCATACCACAGATTCTCAATTTGATTGAGGTCTGGGCTTTGACTAGGCTATTCCAAATAATTTAAATGATTCCCCTTAAACCGCTCGAGTGTTGCTTTAGCAGTATGCTTAGTGTCATTGTCCTGCTGGAAGGAGAACCTCCGTCCCGGTCTCAAATCTCTGGAAGAATGAAACAGATTTCCCTCAATAATTTCCCTGTATTTAGCGCCATCCATCATTCCTTCAATTCTGACCAGTTTACCAGTCCCTGCCGATGAAAAACATCCCCACAGCATGATGCTGCCACCACCATGCTTCACTGTGGGGATGGTGTTCTCGGGGTGATGAGAGGTGTTGGGTTTGCGCCAGACAAAGTGTTTTCCTTGATGGCCAAAAAGCTAAATTTTAGTCTCATCTGACCAGAGTACCTTCTTCCATATGTTTGAGGAGTCTCCCACATGCCTTTTGGCGAAACACCAAACGTGTTTGCTTATTTTTTTCTTTAAGCAATGGCTTTTTTCTGGCCACTCTTCTGTAAAGCTCTGTGGAGTGTACGGCTTAAAATGGTCCTATGGACAGATACTCCAATCTCCGCTGTGGAGCTTTGCAGCTCCTTCAGGGTTATCTTTGGTCTCTTTGTTGCCTCTCTGATTAATGCCCTCCTTGCCTGGTCCGTGAGTTTTGGTGGTCGGCGCTCTCTTGGCAGGTTTGTTGTGGTGCCATATTCTTTCCATTTTTTAATAATGGATTTAATGGTGCTCCATGGGATGTTCAAAGTTTCTGATATTGTTTTATAACCCAACCCCGATCTGTACTTCTCCACAACGTTGTCCCTGACCTGTTTGGAGAGCTCCTTGGTCTTCATGGTGCCGCATGCTTGGTGGTGCCCCTTGCTAAGTGGTGTTGCAGTCTGGGGCCTTTCAGAACAGGTGTATATATACTGAGATCATGTGACAGATTATGTGACACTTAGATTGCACACACGTGGACTTTATTTAACTAATTATGTGACTTCTGAAGGTAATTGGTTGCACCAGATCTTATTTAGAGGCTTTATAGCAAAGGGGGTGAATACATATGCACTCACCACTTTTCCGTTATTTATTTTGTATAATTTTTTGAAACAAGTTAATTTTTTCTTCTTCTTTTCATTCAGTTTAGTCACATGATTTCTCAATTTACAGTATGTTTGCCAATCGGTGGTGCAGCCACTTATTTGCCATTCCTTTTTCCTCATCCCTCTCTCAACCATACCATTTTTCAATTCCTCATCAATCCACAGGGACTAAGCAGTTTTGACAGTCATTTTCTTAATGGGTGCATGCTCATTAGTAACTGGAATATGCAATTTCATAAATGTGTCAAGTGAAGCATCTGGTTGCCCCTCATTACACACCTAAGACCAGCAAATATTCTTTACATCTTTATCATAGGAATCACTACAAAACGTATTGTTTGACCTCTTATACACTATTACACTATTACTCAAACAGCGCCGGAGAAGATGGCTGCCGTTTTACAGCCCTCTAACCAATTGTACTATTATGTGTGTTTTTCCGCGTTATTTGTAATTTATTTTGTACATAATGTTTCTGCCATCGTCTCTTATAACCAAAAAGAGCTTCTGGATATCAGGACAGCGATTACTCACCTCGTATTGGACGAAGATTTTTTCTTCAACGAGGTGGCCGCGAAGGATATCATACAGACACCCGACAAGGCCCAAATCCCTGTCATTCGCGTGAGGAAGAGACAGAGATATCGTGGACGGAGATCGGGGTGCCTTGTAAGGATCCGACGGCGAGCGAGTAAACTGCCTCTTCCATCAATCCTATTAGCCAACGTTCAATCTTTTGAAAATAAAGTGGACGACTTAAGATTACGGTTATCCTACCAACGGGACATTAAAAACTGTAATATCTTATGTTTCACCGAGTCGTGGCTGAACGACGACAATGATAACATTCAGCTAGCAGGCTATACGCTACATCGGCAGGACAGAACGGCTGACTCCGGTAAGACAAGGGGTGGCGGTCTGTGTATATTTGTAAACAACAGCTGGTGCACAAAATCAAATACTAAGGAAGTCTCGAGGTTTTGCTCGCCTGAGGTAGAGTATCTTATGATAAGCTGTAGACCACACTATTTACCAAGAGAGTTTTCATCTATATTTTTCATAGCTGTCTATTTACCACCACAAATCAATGCTGGCATTAAGATTGCACTGAATGAGTTGTACAAGGCCATTAATCAACAGGAAAACGCTCATCCAGATGCAGCGCTCCTAGTGGCCGGGGACTTTAATGCAGGGAAACTTAAATCCGTTCTACCTAATTTCTACCAGCATGTTAAATGTGCAACCAGAGGGAAAAAAACTCTAGACCACCTTTACTCCACACACAGAGACGCATACAAAGCTCTCCCTCGCCCTCCATTTGGCAAATCTGACCATAACTCTATCCTCCTGATTCCTGCTTATAAGCAAAAACTAAAGCAGGAAGCACCAGTAACTCGGTTAATAAAAAAGTGGTCAGATGACGCAGATGCTAAGCTACAGGACTGTTTTGCTAGCACAGACTGGAACATGTTCCGGGATTCTTCAGACAGCATTGAGGAGTACACCACATCAGTCATTGGCTTCATCAATAAGTGCATCGATGATGTCGTCCCCCACAGTGACCGTACGTACATACCCCAACCAGAAGCCATGGATTACAGGAAACATCCGCACTGAGCTAAAGGGTAGAGCTGCCGCTTTCAAGGAACGGGACTCTAACCCGGACGCTTATAAGAAATCCCGCTATGACCTCCGACGAACCATCAAACAGGCAAAGAGTCAATACAGGTCTAAGATTGAATCGTACTACACTGGCTCTGACGCTCGTCGGATGTGGCAGGGCTTGAAAACTATTACAGACTACAAAGGGAAGCACAGCCGCGAGCTGCCCAGTGACACAAGCCTACCAGACGAGCTAAACCACTTCTATGGTCACTTCGAGGCAAGCAACACTGAAGCATGCATGAAAGCACCAGCTGTTCCGGATGACTATGTGATCACGCTCTCCGTAGCCGATGTGAGTAAGACTTTTAAGCAGGTCAACATTCACAAGGCCGCAGGGCCAGACGGATTACCAGGATGTGTACTCCGAGCACCAACAGCATTATCCCAGAAACCCTAGACCCACTCCAATTTGCATACCGCCCCAACAGATCCACAGATGATGCAATCTCTATTGCACTCCACACTGCCCTTTCCCACCTGGACAAGAGGAACACCTACGTGAGAATGCTATTCATTGACTACAGCTCAGCATTCAACACCATAGTGCCCTCTAAGCTCATCACTAAGCTAAGGATCCTGGGACTAAACACCTCCCTCTGCAACTGGATCCTGGACTTCCTGACGGGCCGCCCCCAGGTGGTAAGGGTAGGTAACAACACATCTGCCACACTGATCCTCAACACGGGGGCCCCTCAGGGGTGCATGCTCAGTCCCCTCCTGTACTCTCTGTTCACCCATGACTGCATGGCCAGGCACGACTCCAACACCATCATTAAGTTTGCCGACGACACAACAGTGGTAGGCCTGATCACCGACAACGATGAGACAGCCTATAGGGAGGAGGTCAGAGATCTGGCCGTGTGGTGCCAGGACAACAACCTCTCCCTCAACGTGACCAAGACAAAGGAGATGATTGTGGACTACAGGAAAAAAAAGAGGACTGAGCACGCCCCCATTCTCATCGACGGGGCTGTAGTGGAACAGGTTGAGAGCTTCAAGTTCCTTGGTGTCCACATCACCAACGAACTATCATGGTCCAAACACACCAAGACAGTCGTGAAGAGGGCACGACAAAGCCTATTCCCCCTCAGGAGACTAAAAAGATTTGGCATGGGTCCTCAGATCCTCAAAAAATTCTACAGCTGCACCATCGAGAGCATCCTGACTGGTTGCATCACCGCCTGGTATGGCAACTGCTTGGCCTCCGACCGCAAGGCACTACAGAGGGTAGTGCGTACGGCCCAGTACATCACTGGGGCAAAGCTTCCTGCCATCCAGGACCTCTATACCAGGCGGTGTCAGAGGAAGGCCCTCAAAATTGTCAAAGACTCCAGCCACCCTAGTCATAGACTGTTCTCTCTGCTACCGCACGGCAAGCGGTACCGGAGTGCCAAGTCTAGGTCCAAAAGACTTCTCAACAGCTTCTACCCCCAAGCCATAAGACTCCTGAACAGCTAATCATGGCTACCCGGACTATTTGCACTGCCCCCCCACCCCACCCTTTTACGCTGCTGCTACTCTGTTAAGTATTTATGCATAGTCACTTTAACTCTACCCACATGTACATATTACCTCAACTACCTCAACTAGTCGGTGCCCCCCGCACATTGACTCTGCAACGGTACCCCCCTGTATATATAGCCTCCCTACTGTCACTTTATTTGACTTCTGCTCTTTTTTTTCTCAACACTTTTTTTTTGTTGTTGTTTTATTTTTACTTTTTTTGTTTAAAATAAATGCACTGTTGGTTAAGGGCTGTAAGTAAGCATTTCACTGTAATGTCTGCACCTGTTGTATTCGGCACATGTGACCAATAAAATTTGATTTGATTTGATTCATTCGGCCTTCCTTTGGAACTTTGGTTTTCCTAGATATGGCTGCTATATTATGACCACTACATCCGTTGGATTTGGATACTGCTTTAGAGAAGATTTCTGCAGCATTAGTAAAGATGTGATCAATACATGTTGATGATTTCATTCCTGTGCTGTTTGTAAATACCCTTGTAGGTTGACTGATAACCTGAACCAGGTTGCAGGCACTGGTTAGAGTTTGAAGCTTTTTCTTGCGTGGGCAGCTTCATGAAAACCAGTCAATATTTAAGTCATCCAGAAAATATAACTCTGTTAATATCACATACATTATCAAGCATTTCACACATATTATCCAGATACTGACTGTTAGCGCTTGGTGGTCTATAGCGGCTTCCCACAAGAATGGGCTTTAGGTGAGGCAGGTGAACCTGTAGCCATATTACTTCAACAGCATTTGACATGAGATCCTCTCTAAGCTTTAAAGGAAAAGGGCTCTGAACATACACAGCAACACTTCCACCATTGGCGTTCCTGTCTCTTCTGAAGATGTTGAAACCATGTATTGCTATCACTGTATCATCAAAGGTATTATCTAAGTGAGTTTCAGAGATAGTCAGTATATCTGTTACTTGCAAGTTATCGATTTCATGAACCTTGCTTCTTAGGCATATGTTAATATGGGCTAGTTTTTGCACTTTTCTGAGATTCTTGATTGTTTTTATTGCTTTACTGGGAGGCTTATCAGAGGTAGACATGATAATTATGTTTGAGCTGATAGTGCAGGGTGAACTACAGTGGACTTCCTACTAGAGCAAACTGCCTCAGTTCCAACAGTATAACTCAGGTTCATAGGCACATGATTCCTGCATAAAATAGCTGTAGGATTGTCAGAGGCATTCAGGGGAGTTAGAGGGACATAAATTAGGTTACTTACATTATGACTGCCAACGCCCCTGGGACAATGTACAGTGCATTCGAAAAGTATTCAGACCCCTTAACTTTTTCCACATTTTGTGACGTTACAGCTTTATTCTAAACTGGATTAAATAAAACATTTCCCTCATCTATCGACACACAATATCCAACAATGACAATGCAAAAACAAGTTTAAAAAATAAAAAGCAGAAATACCTTATTTACATAAGTATTCAGATCCTTTGCTATGAGACTCGAAATTGAGTGCAGGTACATCCTGTTTCCATTGATCATCCTTGAGATGTTTCAACAACTTGATTGGAGTCCACCTTTGGTAAATTCAATTGATTGGACATGATTTGGAAAGGCACACACCTGTCTATATAAGGTCCCACAGTTGACAGTGCATGTCGGAGCAAAAACCAAGCCATGAGGTCCAAGGAATTCTCTGTAGAGCTCCGAGACAGGATTGTGTCAAGGCACAGATCTGGTGAAGGGTACCAAAACATTTCTGCAGCATTGAAGGTTCCCAATAACACAGTGGCCTCCATCATTCTTAAATGGAATAAGTTTGGAACCACCAAGATTCTTCCTAGAGCTGGCCGCCCGGCCAAACTGAGAAATCCGGGGAGAAGGGCCTTGGTCAGGGGGGAGACCAAGAACCCGATGGTCACTCTGACAGCGCTCCAGAGTTCCTCTGTGGAGATGAAAGAACCTTCCAGAAGAACAACCATCTCTGCAGCACTCCACCAATCAGGCCTTTATGGTAGAGTGGCCAGACAGAAGCCACTCCTCAGTAAAAGGCACATGACAGCCCGCTTGGAGTTTGCCAAAAGGCACCTAAAGACTCTCAGACCATGAGAAACAAGATTCTCTGGTCTGATGAAACCAAGATTGAACTCTTTGGCCTGAATGCCAAGCGTCATGTCTGGAGGAAACCTGGCACCATCCCTACGGTGAAGCATGGTGGTGGCAGCATCATGCTGTGGGGATGTTTTTGAGCGGCAGGGACTGGGAGACTAGTCAGGATCGAGGGAAAGATGAACGGAGAAAAGTACAGAGAGATCCTAATGACCCTAAGCACACAGCCAAGACAACGCAGGAGTGGCTTCGGGACAAGTCTCTGAATGTCCTTGAGTGGCCCAGCCAGAGCCCGGACTTGAACCCCATCGAACATCTCTGGAGAGACCTGACAATAGCTGTGCAGCGACGCTCCCCATCCAACCTGACAGAGCTTGAGAGGATCTGCAGAGAAGAATGGGAGAAACTCCCCAAATACAGGTGTGCCAAACTTATAGCGTCATACCGAAGAAGATTCAAGGCTGTAATCGCTGCCAAAGGTGTTTCAACAAAGTACTGAGTAAATGGTCTGAATATTTATGTAAATGTGATACTTCAGTTGTCTACAAACCTGTTTTTGCTTTGTTATTATGGGTTATTGTGTGTAGATTGATGAGGGGAAAAAAACAATTTAATCAATTTCAGAAAAGGCTGCAACGTAACAAAATGGGGAAAAAGTAAAGGGGTCTGAATACTTTCCGAATGCACTGTACATTTACAGCAGCACTAAGACAACACAATGGTAGGGATTATCTGAGCAAGGTTTGGGTCACAATTATAACACAGACACATCTGTGTTCACGCCTGTCATTTATTTTAGACATGTTGGTCACGCTTTGAGCGGTTTACATGCATGTTGTGTGTGATTATGTCTGTGCTATAGACGGTGAGGTGACAGCTTAATTTTCCACTCTTCAGCTGTTCTCACCTCTCCTCTCCCCTCCTTTCCTCTCCTCTTCTCTCATCTCCTATCATCTCCTCTTCTCACCTCTTCTTTCTCATCCTCTCTTCTCTCCTCCTCTCCTCTTCTCTCCTTTCATTGTCCCTGGTCACACAGAGTTTATCGTATGATCCAACTTTCAAAACGAGTCCGTTTTGGCTATCCATTGCAGTCAACTAGCTAGCTAGGTAGCTGTTTAGCTTTCTAGCACATTCACTAATTAGTTTGTAAACAATAACAAGCTAGTCAGCTACCACATGTTCTTGTCAAACTGTCAACAGAGTAGCTAGCAGTCAACAAGATATGGCAAATAACAGTCTAAAAATGACTTCATGGCAAATAAATACGATTTGACCGTTCGGCCAGGAATCAGATTTGTATTTGGCTTGAAATATCTGATTTCATGTGCTTTTTGGCTGTTCAGACTGCAGGAAAAAGAACAGATTGGAATCTGTAATTGTTTTGTTATTCGAGTCACTTCAAACTGCCAATGTGAACAAGGCTTTAGTGAAGGAGGCTCACAGACAGACATCTGTACTACTGCTACAGTAGGTAGGGGAGGCTAATATATTCAGAGACTCTTAATTGCATCTGTGTGAAGGATGTATTCATCATTTTGTTGATCAACTCTTATATCAATACTTCCATCACTGATACAGCTAATCAGAGGGCCTATCATACACACACACACACACACACACACACACACAGTGGTGTAAAGTACTTAAGTAAAAATACTAAAAGTGGTCCTCTGTAGCTCAATTGGTAGAGCATGGCGCTTGTAATGCCAGGGTAGTGGGTTCGATCCCCGGGACCACCCATACGTAAAAATATATGCACACATGACTGTAAGTAGCTTGGGATAAAAGTGTCTGCTAAATGGCATATTATTATTATTATTATTATTATTATTATTATTATTATTATTATTGTTATAAGTATCTGTACTTTACCATTAATTTTTTTGACAACTTTTACTTCTACTTCCTAAATAAAAAACATTGTACCTTTTACTACATATATTTTCTCTGACACCCAAAAGTACTCATTACATTTTGATTGCTTAGCAGGACAGGAAAATGGTCCAACTCACGCACTTATCAAGAGAACATCCCTGGTCATCCCTACTGCCTCTGATCTGACTCATTAAACACACTTGGTTTGTCTGTAAATTATGTGTGTTGGAGATGGCCCCTGGCTATCCATTAAAACAGACAAAAATGGTTCCGTCTGGATTGCTTAATATAAGGAATTTGAAATGATTTATACTTTTACTTTTGATACTTAAGTATATTTTAGCAATTACATTTACTTTTGATACTTAAGTATATTTAAAACGGAATACTTTTAGACTTTTACACAAGTAGCATTTTACTATTAAAGGGTCATTTCAATTTTTTACTTCATATTCATCATCTCCAGCACCACCCAAACATCAACATATGTGAAAATAGCGTGTTTCTATGTTTTGTAGTTAAAATGATAGAGGAAGATAAGTGTTTCCAATGGCATCGTCAACCAATTAGTAGGCAATTAGTAGACAATGCCTATTCAATGCATAATTGGTTAAAATCACATGATGCACACTGATGATGTCATTGGAAACATTTATCTTCCTCTATCTTTGTGTTGACGTTGGGGTGGTGCTGGAAATGATTACCCTTTAGGTACCCTTTACGATATCTTTACTTTTACTCAAGTATGACAATTGGGTACTTTTTCCACAACTGCACACACACACACACACACACACACACACACACACACACACACACACACCAGCGGCTTTATCATCATCACAGTCTAACAGTGCGTAATGGATGGGTACAGACCTGTTGTGTCTCACAGACAGATTACATGGTATCTAAGGGACACGCATTTACTGCTGCTGAGGTCTCACTAAAACACTCCTATTGTGTGTGTGTGTGTGCCTATGTGTGCCTATCCCCATCTGTTACACACAATTACAGCAATGGCCAAAACAACCTCATGTGCAGAATCAAAAGCAACAGATGTGAAAGGACTAGATAGATAGAAATAGCCAGAAACACAGATGTCTGAAAACTAGATACTGTTAAAATACTAGCCAAACACACAGATATAAACGATGCAGGATGGAAATGTACCTGCCATAACACCAACAGCCAAAATGTTTTAGAACTAGATACTGTAGCTCTGGCCAAAAACACAGATCTGTTAAAACTAGATACCAATGTTTTGCCATCATAGTAAAGGCTGAATGTACAGATCTGAGAATACTGCAGCCCTGGCAACGAACATAGCTCTGTGAAAAGATTATTGGATGCTGGAGCCTTTCCAGATGGAACAACTGTGTAGTTGTGGTGTACTGGACCCAGTAGCTCTGGACCCTGGACTGTGTGTTTGAGAATGACCCGGTCCCTAACCAACCTGCTGTAGATGTCACTGGTAGAATCAGACAATGTGTAGCTGCTGTGTGTGACGCCGTCATTGTGACTGATCAGCATGTGTCAGAGAATAGATAATGGAGTCTATTTGACACGCCAGTTTACCTGCTGTGACAACGTTGATGGTGTTGCATAGAGAGAGAGAGAGAGTTGGAGAGAGCGATGCATCCGATGCAGTGTGACCTATCACATCCAGATTGGATGGGAATGAAAAGGAGATGTGGAACACACACACACACACACAGCAGGGGCAGGAACAAAACATGTTCCTCTCATCTAAGAGTCATAAATCAATGATCAGTCCAATCAAATAATCAATTAACCAATAATCAATTGGACCAATAATTAATTACCTGTCCATCACCCAGCTCAGTCATTTATACCCTGGCCAGAGAGTCAGTCAACATATTCCCCTCTCTCTCCCTCTATCTGCCTCTCCGTTCCATTCTTCTGTATTTTATCATTGTTCATCAAACATTCTTTCTGTCTCCTCTTTCCCTCCATCAATAGGATTCTAGTACTGAGTGAACTACAGCGTCTTACATAAAGACTTTCTAGTTGAACAGAGTCACAGCATACAGCAACTACACAGAGAGGACATAAAGGACAGTTCCAGACAGATGAAGAACAGTACAACTGCTACAGTCAGATCCCAAAGAGAGATGGAGGGAGTGGATGGGTAGATAACGGGAGGACTGTCTGCACTGACCCTTTTGACTCATCACATACGCTGCTGCTACTGTTTATTGTCTATCTTGTTGCCCAGTCACTTTACCCCTACCTACAGTATATGTACAAATCTACCTCAATTACCTTGTAGCCCTGCACATTGACTCGGTACTGGTACCCCGTGTATATAGCCAAGTTATCGTTACTAATTGTGTATTTTTTCTATTATTTTTCCATTTTTCTCTCTGCATTATTGGTAAGGGCCCATAAGTAGGCATTTCACTGTTAGTCTACACCTGTTTACACCTGTTGTTTACGAAGCATGTGACAAATACAATTTGATTTGATTTGATTTTGATTTAAACAGCTGCGTGTTCTGTCCTGTGACTCATATGTACTGTTTTGATCGAGCTGCTCTTTCTGTGCTTTTTAGGGCTTTGCATGATCTGTGTGTTGGGGGGAGGATACTTCTGCAGCTGCAACTAATGCTCTGAATTTAGAGATGTTTCCCTCTCTCTGCTTTAAGAAAACATCCCAAACTAATTAGAGAGAGAGAGAGAAAGATGTTAGTGAATCCACTTCTTTAAACTCCTACACAGACTGTCCCCCAAGGGTAGCCACAGCCACTTTCCCTTTTTATCCCCCTTCTCTCTCTTTCCCTTCTATCCTTTCTCCTGCTCTCTCCCCTCATTTTTTCTTATTTCACTCTTTCCCTCTCTTTCATCCCTCTGTACAATAATATCATACTGTAGCTCTCTGCTTGGTTTGACTGGTCTCCTTCTGACCGTCTCTCTACACACATCCCCTCATACACTCTATCCCCTACACTTCTCCACAGGCTGGCTCACACTAACACCTTTATACAGTTGAAGTCGGAAGTTTACATACACTTAGGTTGGAGTCATTAATACTTGTTTTTCAACCACTCCATAAATTTCTTGTTAACAAACTATAGTTTTGGCAAGTCAGTTAGGACATCTACTTTGTGCACAAGTCATTTTTCCAACAATTGTTTACAGACAGATTGTTTCACTTATAATTCACTGTATCACAATTCCAGTGGGTCAGAAGTTTACATACACTAAGTTGACTGTGCCTTTAAACAGCTTGGAAAATTCCAGAAAATGATGTCATGGCTTTGAAAGCTTCTGATAGGCTAATTGACATAATTTGAGTCAATTGGAGGTGTACCTGTGGATGTATTTCAAGGCCTACCTTCAAACTCAGTGCCTATTTGCTTGACATCATGGGAAAATCAAATGAAATCAGTCAAGACCTCAGAAAGAAAATGGTAAACCTCCACAAGTCTGGTTCATCCTTGGGAGCAATTTCCAAACACCTGAAGGTACCACGTTCATCTGTACAAACAATAGTACGCAAGTATAAACACCATGGGACCACGCAGCTGTCATACTGCTCAGGAAGGAGATGCGTTCTGTCTCCTGGAGATGAACGTACTTTGGTGCGAAAAGTGCAAATCAATCCCAGAACAACAGCAAAGGACCTTGTGAAGATGCTGGAGGAAACCGGTACAAAAGTATCTATATCCACACTAAAACGAGTCCTATATCGACATAACCTGAAAGGCCGCTCAGCAAGGAAGAAGCCACTGCTCCAAAACCGCCATAAAAAAGCCAGACTACGGTTTGCAACTGCACATGGGGACAAAGATTGTACTTTTTGGAGAAATGCCCACTGGTCTGATTTAAGCAAAAATATAACTGTTTGGCCATAATGACCATCGTTATGTTTGGAGGAAAAAGGGGGGACTTGCAAGCTGAAGAACACCATCCCAACCGTGAAGCACGGGGGTGGCAGCATCATGCTGTGGGGGTGCTTTGCTGCAGGAGGGACTGGTGCACTTCACAAAATAGATGGCATCATGAGGAAGGAAAATTAGGTGGATATATTGAAGCAACATCTCAAGACATCAGTCAGGAAGTTAAAGCTTGGTCGCAAACGGGTCTTCCAAATGTACAATGACCCCAAGCATACTTCCAAAGTTGTGGCAAAATGGCTTAAGGACAACAAAGTCAAGGTATTGGAGTGGCCATCACAAAGCCCTGACCTTAATCCTATAGAAAATGTGTGGGCAGAACTGTAAAAGCGTGTGCGAGCAAGGAGGCCTACAAACCTGACTCAGTTACACCAGCTCTGTCAGGAGGAATGGGCCAAAATTCACCCAACTTATTGTGGGAAGCTTGTAGAAGGCTACCCGAAACGTTTGAACCAAGTTAAACAATTTAAAGGCTATGCTACCAAATACTAATTGAGTGTATGTAAACTTCTGACCCACTGGGAATGTGATGAAAGAAAAAAAGATGAAATAATTCATTCTCTCTACTATTATTCTGACATTTCACATTCTTAAAATAAAGTGGTGATCCTAACTGACCTAAGACAGGGAATTTTTACTAGGATTAAATGTCAGGAATTGTGAAAAACGGAGTGTAAATGTGCATGGCTAAGGTGTATGTAAACTTCCGACTTCAACTGTACCTTCATCCCCTCTCTCTCTCTCTCTCTCTCTCTCTCTCTCTCTCTCTCTCTCTCTCTCTCTCTCTCCCCCATCTGCCTCTCTGTTCTGTTCTTCTGTATTTTATCATTGTTCATCATTTCTGTCTCCTCTTTCCCTCCATCTATAGCATGGCTCTCTGTCCCTGTTCCTGGAGATCTACCCTCCTGTAGGTTTTCGCTCTAACCGCAGTTGTAACTGACCTGATTCAGCTCATCAACCAGCTAATTATTGGAATCAGGTGCGCTGGATTACGGTTGGCGTGAAAACCTACAAGACGGGAGCTCTCCAGAAACAGGGTTAGAGAGCCCTGATCTATAGCATTCTTGTACTGAGTGAACTATAGCGTCTTACATAAAGACTTTCTAGTTGAACAGAGTCACAGCATACAGCAACTACACAGAGAGGACATAAAGGACAGTTCCAGACAGATGAAGAACAGTACAACTGCTACAGTCAGATCCCAAAGAGAGATGGAGGGAGTGGATGAGTAGATGACGGGAGGAACTGATGAATAAACAAGTGCCTGTTTGAGGGACTTTCTACAGTTGCATGATTACGCACATGAATACCTGAACAGCAGTCTCTCGCTCTCTCTCTCGCTGAAGCGACACACAGCAAGTCCATGGGACATGTCTTCTATTTTTCTATTTGATCATGTATCTTACCCCTTTCTCTCTCCTTTCTCTTTCCCTCTCTTTGTATGCTTTTTATCTCATATGAAAGACCACACAAAGAGCAGGACCGAAGCTCCTAGAAGACCATCACACACACACAGACACACACACAAACACGCACAGAGAACACTCACTACCATTTAAACAGCTGTGTTCTCTCCTGTGACTAATAATGTACTGTTTTGATCCAGCTGCTCTGCTCTTTCTGTGCTTTTTAGGGCTTTGCATGATGTGTGTGTTCGGGGGAAGGTACTTCTGCAGCTGCAACTAATGCTCTGAACTTTGAGATTTTCTCTATCTCTGCTTTAAGAAAACATCACAAACCAATTAAAGAGAGAGAGAAAGGGAGATGTTCGTGAATCCACTTCTTTAAACTCCCACACAGACTGTGTCCCCCAAGGGTAGCCACAGCCACTTTCCCTTTTTATCCCCCTCTCTCTCCCCCCTCCGCTTCCATCCTCACCCCTTTTCTCCTGCTCTCCCCCCTCATTTTATCTTATTTCACTCTTTCCCACTCTTTCACCATCCAGTATTTCAGCACATCTCTCTGTACAATAATATCATACTGCTTCTCAAACTGACTGGTCTCCTTCTGACCCTCTCTCTACACACATCCCCTCATACACTCTATCCCCTACACTTCTCCACAGGCTGGCTCACACTAACACCTTAATACCTTTATCCCTTCATCCTCTCTATCTCTCTCTCTCTGTCTTTCTTGTTCATTACGTCTCTCCACTTTATGCCTAAATGCCATCTCCGCCATCAAACATCCTCATTTTACAGGAAAGTAACACGATTATGTGGAACATATTTCAATGCACGCACACAGTCTCAGGAAGGAAAGGTCCAGCAGTTCTCCCTCTCTTCTCCCTCTCCATCTCTTCTCTCTCTCCCTCTCCATCTCTTCTCCCTCTCTTCTCCCTCTCCATCTCTTCTCCCTCTCTTCTCCCTCTCCATCTCTTCTCCCTCTCTTCTCCCTCTCCATCTCTTCTCCCTCTCTTCTCCCTCTCCCCCTCGACTCCCTATCTTCTCCTACTCCCTCGTTCTCTCTGTGATTAGCTCACTGTAAAGAAACAGATTTCAAAGTGAAAGGTAGTGATGAGGCAACAGTAAGCTTGTGTGTGTGTCTACGGTGAGATGACGTTAAGATGAAAAGAGTAGAGATGGATTAGCTGTGAAGGGGAAGTTAAGCGGTGAGTGTGTGTGTGTGTGTGTTTGTGTGTGTGTGTAGAGGTGTCCCTGCAGGAAGAGGAGAAGAGAGGAAGTGAGGCGTTTAGCTCTGAAGTGGGGCACTTTTAATCACAGGGCGCGGAATCCTGCATGACCTGCTATGCCATCCATTATTGATGCCTGCCGCAGCCAGACTGATGAATCATTCAGCCACTAGTCAGGCCTGGGAATTCTCTTCCTCTACGGACGACGAGACTCATCTACATAAATCACACGCTTTTGTTACACACACACACACACACACACATTCTCCGTTACCTGAGAAGTAAGTTAACTTGAGCTGCTAAACTGAAGTGAACTTAAAACATGCATACTGTGTGTGTGTCTGTGTGTGTCTGTGTGTGTGTGTGTGTGTGTGTGTGTGTGTGTGTGTGTGTGTGTGTGTGTGTGTGTGTGTGTGTGCGTGTGTGCGTGCGTGTGTTTGTTTGTGTGTGAGTGAGAGAGTGAGAGATCCCTGCATGTTGCAGACGGACGTTACTTGATCCTGTAAAAGCATTAAGCCACATTGATTACCTGTTGTACTGGACAGCTACACATACTGCACTGGATTTTCCTAAACTATTTGACAGCGTTCTCTTCCCAGTAAACTTCTAATACAGCACAGATTTAGTACGCCATGGACTTACTAGTAAATCTAGGTGTTACAAAGCAGAGACATAGACAGAGAGAGAAATAGTGAGTCAGACACATAGAAAGGATAAATAGGAAAGTAGAAGTATGTTGATGCTACTTGCTCCTGGCCTCTGGGCTTGGAGACAATGGAAGACTGTGAAATGTTTAAAGGGATACTTCGGGATGTTGGCAATGAGGCCCTTTATCTACTTCCCAAGAGTCAGATGTGAAATGTATAAATACTCAAAATACGCACACACACACACACACCGCCTACATACTTTTTTATCTTTGGAGGGTTTCCTTTCCTTTCCTCTCCTCCCTCCGTTCTTCTCTATTTAATGTTCTGAGTGAACCAACACCGCAGGAACGGGATATACCTCACAGCCAGAGAAGACACACATACACACACACACATACACGTGGGCAATGGGCCTGAAACATGGGCAATGGGCCTACATACAAAACAACAAAACAACAACCCATAGGCTCTTTGCAGTGGTGTGGGAAATACAGAGCTGTGTCCAAACTCTCTCTTCATTGTTAAAGTGCCCTATATTGTCTGCTTATCTCTATTGTCTATCTCTGCTTTTACTTCTGTCTACTGTCTCTCTACTGTCCATCTCTACTGTCCTTCTCTACTGTCCTTCTCTACTGTCCATCTCTACTGTCCTTCTTTACTGTCCATCTCTACTGTCCATCTCTACTGTCCTTCTCTACTGTCCTTCTCTACTGTCCATCTCTACTGTCCTTCTCTACTGTCCTTCTCTACTGTCCATCTCTACTGTCCTTCTCTACTGTCTCTCTACTGTCCATCTCTACTGTCCATCTCTACTGTCCTTCTTTACTGTCTCTCTACTGTCCATCTCTACTGTCCATCTCTACTGTCCATCTCTACTGTCCTTCATCCATCTCTACTGTCCTTCTCTACTGTCCTTCTCTACTGTCCATCTCTACTGTCTTTCTACTGTCTCTCTACTGTATATCTCTATGTGTAATAGAGAGGTAGCGTGCAATTGGCATGCTGACTATAGGAATGTCCAACAGAGCTGTTGCCAGAGAATTTCATGTTCATTTCTCTACCATAAGCCGCCTCCAACGTCGTTTTAGAGAATTTGGCAGTCCGTCCAACTGGCCTCACAACCGCAGACCAGGTGTAACCAGGCCAGCCCAGGACCTCCACATCCGGCTTCTTCACCTGCGGGATCGTCTGAGACCAGCCACCCGGACAGCTGATAAAACTGAGGAGTATGTATGTCTGTAATAAAGCCCTTTTGTGGGGAAAAACAAATTCTAATTGGCTGGGCCTGGCTCCCCAGTGGGTGTGCCTTGCTCCCAAGTGGGTGGGCCTATGCCCTCCCAGGCCCACCCATGGCTGCGCCCCTGCCCAGTCATGTGAAATCCATAGATTAGGGCCTAATTTCTTTATTTCAATTGACTGATTTCCTTATATGAGCTGTAACTCAGTAAAATCGCTGAAATTGTTGCATGTTGCGTTTATATTTTTGTTCAGTATATCTTTATGTCGTTGTTGGTATTGACGCACGGTGCTCTTTCAGGGTTATCTCTCACCTGCTTTTATACTAAACATGGAAATATACACACGGTAATCAAATCAAAACACTTTGATTTAATATAAACTACACACATACACACATGCCCTTGCATGCACGCACGCACACACACACACACACGTACACACAAATACACACACACACAACTAAAGCACAGAGGATGGTCCAACCACTGATCAGTTGACCTGCTAAAAAATGTATGGGGCAGAGCGATGAAAGGAGAAACGCAATATGGAGTGATAGATGAGAGAAGAGGTAGTGGGCAGAGAAAGAAAGACATGTTGGGAAAATAAAAAGTTGAGGTGAGGCGAGAGGGAAAAGGATGGCAAAGGGCAAAGTACGAAGGAAACAAAGAGAGGTAAAAACAGAAAGAGGAATGTGGTGTGTGAAGCTGAAAGGTATTTTCTTCTTGGAGAAAAGGGCAGGTTGACATTTATTGTCATGAGTCTGGTCCTGGATATGCCAGCTGCAAAGTCAAAATTGGCTATGTTGAAAAAATCCATGAAAACAAGAATTAGCTTTTAGGTCTTCATTTAAGGTTAGGGTTAAGCATTAGGGTTAGCAGTGTGGTTAAGGCTAGGGTTAGGTTTAAAATCAGATTTTATGACTTTGTGGCTGTGCCAGCTAGTGACTACTGTGCAGAGCTGCCTCCAGAACAAGATTCATGACAAAAAACACTAAACTGCGAGAAAAGGACAGAATTTCATGTTTTCTGATAGCGAAGTTAGTAGCAACACAAAACATGTTTTCAGAGATGAACCAGGGAAAAGCTCCAATATGAGAGAAACCTTGAATAATGTATTTGTGGCTGTGAGTGCATTTTCTTAAAGGGACATTTCACTGCTGCTCTATTTCTCTATAGATGTCCATGTTATTAACATATCATGTGTGTAGTAAAAATTTTGAATTTCTTCATTACACACAAATACGATTGTTTCTGCCAGCTACATTTCCTGGTTGTAAGCAAACCACAATGTCCAGAATTCATAGCGATTTGGAGGTGTATCCAGTTGATGTGAGAAATATCAAAATGTCTGTGTTTGTAGCCAGCACATTCAGCCAGAGGATTTTGAAACGGAGCTGAAGACTCAACTGATGGGGTTGCCATGTCGTTGAGCGTCAATTTTCCAATTTACTTCAAAGAGGAAGGCATCCGATCAGCCAACATCAACGCAGCAGAAAATAAGTCAAGCTGAGGTAACGTAGCTAACTTTACCTAGCTAACTAGCTAGATAGCTAGTGAACTACATTTGTTTATCCAAACCAAAATCTAGCTAGCTAGCTAGCTTTCATAATAGGCTGGCAAGACATTTCAAAGCATATCAATGTAATTAGCCAGCTGCCATCTGGCGATGTGATTTGTAACTTTGCAAGCTAACGTTAGCTTCGTTAGATTATGTTAGCTAACCGTTAGCTAGCTAACTAACTACTGCAGAGGCTAACATGGCTATGTGTTCTATTTAGAGTCCGATCCCATCAACATCAAGCTCAGCACCAGGAACCTTCTAAAATCTTACCAAAATCTACTCAATCTTTCCATGACTCCATGATAAGCAAATAAATAAACTGGAGCTAGGCATAAACATGGTCTGTGTCTTGTTGTCATAGTTGGTGTGTTTACAAGTAGGCTACAACTTCTACTGTATTTTTTCTGTATTATGGTTGATTGTTCATGCAAGGCTTGAAGTCTAAATTGGAGAAAAATAGGCATTAGTAAGGAGGAGATGGTGTGGGTGACTGACTTGTGTCTGTTGGGAGTGGGGATTGTGTGAAGGTTAGTATGCATGATCTATTGAAATTAAGGGGGTGGGTGGATATAATACCTTGTTTGAGTGTGTATGGATAGGAACAAAGTAGTAAAATGTTGGCTAATCACTGACTACTGTGTATCCTACAGACTAATCCTGCTGCTGCTGAGCTTGAGGCACATGACAGCCCGCTTGGAGTTTGCCAAAAGGCACCTAAAGACTCTCAGACCATGACAAACAAGATTCTCTGGTCTGATGAAACCAAGATTTTACTATTTGGCCTGAATGCCAAGCGTCACGTCTGGAGGGAACCTGGCACCACCCCTACGGTGAAGCATGGTGGTGGCAGCATCATGCTGTGGGGATGCTTTTCAACAGCAGGAACTGGGAGACTAGTCAGGATTGAGGGAAAGATGAACGGAGCAAAGTACAGAGAGATCCTTGATGAAAACCTGCTCCAGAGCGCTCAGGACCTCAGTCTGGGGCGAAGGTTCACCATCCAACAGGACAACGACCCTAAGCACACAGCCAAGACAACACAGGTCAACTTCGGGTCAAGTCTCTGAATGTCCTTGAGTGGCCCAGCCAGAGCCCGGACTTGAACCCGATCTAACATCTCTGGTGAGACCTGAAAATAGCTGTGCAGCGATGCTCCCCATCCAACCTGACAGAGCTTGAGAGGCTCTGCAGAGAAGAATGGGAGAAACTCCCCAAATACAGGTGTGCCAAGCTTGTAGCGTTATACCCAAGAAGACTCAAGGCTATAAACGCTGCCTAAGGTACTTCAACAAAGTACAGAGTAAAGGGTCTGAATACATATGTAAATCTGATATGTCAGTTCTTTATTGTTTATAAATTTGCAAAAATGTCTAAAAACATGTTTTTGAAAGAAAATAAATTAATCAATTTCAGAATAAGGCTGTAACGTAACAAAATGTGGGAAAAGTCAAGGGGTCTGAATACTTTCCGAATGCACTGTATATAATGGTGTTCTACAAGTGTACTGAAGTGACTAAATTATTACAGCTGCATCAGAAACCAATAAAGTGTTGACTACAACTTCTGGATCAATTCATTGTGATATTCTTGAAATGTATTTGGATAAACTAGCTTCAAGCTTACTGCTAAAACAAATGATGCAGGGAGTTGGTGTATCATTTAAACCTTAATTTGTTGGCAAGTAAACATGCTTCAATAAAACAGTAGATTAGTCTGTGTAGTATCTGAGGTTTGCATATTGTGGGTTAGATGAACTTTACTCTACTTTGCTGAAACATCTGGAAAGTGTTACTATAGGGGCCCCCTAAAACAGAGGAGATTCGGCTATGTGGAGGCCAGGGATTGGTCTATTCAAATCACGCCACCTTATGTTACATAAAGCATAGGATATATATACCATGTTTTAACAAAAGGACAGGGAGAGTAATCATATTTGGGATTGGTTTCGTTGCTCTCCAGATTCTGCAGAGTCTGTAAATTGATGCTGAAATCTTTGATATAATAAACCTTTATAATCAAGTACAGTGTCAGCGGATTTCTTATCAACACATCATCGCAGCATTGTTGTTCAACACCACAGAAATTGGCAACGAGGATTTTGGGACGTGTTGCGTCTGTTTCAACGTTCCATCATGGGCTCCGAGCTGACTCCCGCTCCAGAGGCCGGCTAATAAGGTGAGCTTTCTCACAATTTTGGGCACTGGTCAGTTCGTGTGGCTGTGTGTGCGTTGAGGGGATGCACCATGAAGAACCTGTGTGTGCCATGCTGTGATTGCTGTGTGATGAGATTCCGTTCTAAATTTCCTAAATGTTGTTTGCGTTGGAAACAACGCAAACAGGGGGGAGTGTGAATATAATACAAGATCTAAGGAAAAAAGGAATTGATAACACTGGGCCCAGGGAAATTTGGCTTGAATAAAATTAAAGGGAAAAATGAATAAAATAGAGGAATAAAATAAGGGACAAGGAACTAAGGAAAAAGGTATAACGTTTAGGACGCCGCTGATCTACGGAAGCCCTCAAATGAGGCGATCATTAGATGGGCCGCAAATCCTGGAAAGTCACTAGGTGAATTTTCGGGTCAGTTCCAAGGAACTGGGAGATTGTAGAATACAAATTCAATTGTATGTTACCTTTCGTTATATAGTTGACGAGCTATATGTCCGAAGTAGCCACTCATTGAATATCTGCAACTCAAGGCAGCACAATTTTAGGAAGGAAAATAAAGGAAAAGGAGCGGCGGAAGCATGCTTTAGGAAAGTTTTCATGTGTGTGTGAGAGAAAGAGAGTGTGTGTGTGCGCAAAGAAAGATGTCTCTGCTCTGTTTCAGCTGTGTGGATTGTGCAGAGAGTTATATGCTCGACTCATGCTATGATAAGATTTTATGTTAGATATATATACATATATATGTTTTGGTTGAGAACAGGGGTTTTAGTTTTTTGTAAGGAAATCTGTTACAGTGGGGAAAAAAAGTATTTAGTCAGCCACCAATTGTGCAAGTTCTCCCACTTAAAAAGATGAGCGAGGCCTGTAATTTTCATCATAGGTACACATCAACTATGACAGACAAAATGAGAATTTATTTTCCAGAAAATCACATTGTAGGATTTTTAATGAATTTATTTGCAAATTATGGTGGAAAATAAGTATTTGGTCAATAACAAAAGTTTCTCAATACTTTGTTATATACCCTTTGTTGGCAATGACACAGGTCAAACGTTTTCTGTAATTCTTCCAAGGTTTTCACACACTGTTGCTGGTATTTTGGCCCATTCCTCCATGCAGATCTCCTCTAGAGCAGTGATGTTTTGGGGCTGTCGCTGGGCAACACGGACTTTCAACTCCCTCCAAAGATTTTCTATGGGGTTGAGATCTGGAGACTGGCTAGGCCACTCCAGGACCTTGAAATGCTTCTTACGAAGCCACTCCTTCGTTGCCCGGGCGGTGTGTTTGGGATCATTGTCATGCTGAAAGACCCAGCCACGTTTCATCTTCAATGCCCTTGCTGATGGAAGGAGGTTTTCACTCAAAATCTCACGATACATGGCCCCATTCATTCTTTCCTTTACACGGATCAGTCGTCCTGGTCCCTTTGCAGAAAAACAGCCCCAAAGCATGATGTTTCCACCCCCATGCTTCACAGTAGGTATGGTGTTCTTTGGATGCAACTCAGCATTCTTTGTCCTCCAAACACGACGAGTTGAGTTTTTACCAAAAAGTTCTATTTTGGTTTCATCTGACCATATGACATTCTCCCAATCCTCTTCTGGATCATCCAAATGCACTCTAGCAAACTTCAGACGGGCCTAGGCATGTACTGGCTTAAGCAGGGGGACACGTCTCGCACTGCAGGATTTGAGTCCCTGGCGGCGTAGTGTGTTACTGATGGTAGGCTTTGTTACTTTGGTCCCAGCTCTCTGCAGGTCATTCACTAGGTCCCCCCGTGTGGTTCTGGGATTTTTGCTCACCGTTCTTGTGATCATTTTGACCCCACAGGGTGAGATCTTGCGTGGAGCCCCAGATCGAGGGAGATTATCAGTGGTCTTGTATGTCTTCCATTTCCTAATAATTGCTCCCACAGTTGATTTCTTCAAACCAAGCTGCTTACCTATTGCAGATTCAGTCTTCCCAGCCTGGTGCAGGTCTACAATTTTGTTTCTGGTGTCCTTTGACAGCTCTTTGGTCTTGGCCATAGTGGAGTTTGGAGTGTGACTGTTTGAGGTTGTGGACAGGTGTCTTTTATACTGATAACAAGTTCAAACAGGTGCCATTAATACAGGTAACGAGTGGAGGACAGAGGAGCCTCTTAAAGAAGAAGTTACAGGTCTGTGAGAGCCAGAAATCTTGCTTGTTTGTAGGTGACCAAATACTTATTTTCCACCATAATTTGCAAATAAATTCATAAAAAATCCTACAATGTGATTTTCTGGATTTTCTTTTCTCAATTTGTCTGTCATAGTTGACGTGTACCTATGATGAAAATTACAGGCCTCTCTCATCTTTTTAAGTGGGAGAACTTGCACAATTGGTGGCTGACTAAATACTTTTTTCCCCCACTGTAATTACGGTTAAAACCTTATGAGTCTCCATTTGAGAGAACGTTTTCAAATTTGTTAAAATCTATGAGCCCCCGGGAGGACGTTATGATTGTATATAGAGGATTTGTAATGGATAAGAAAATAAGTATAAATCTGCAGATTGGAGTAGAATGGGTGAAGAAAGAGGAGAGAGAAAATAGACTAAAGTTAAGTTAAGTAACTTCGAAGTAGGATTTGTGTTCTATGTTTTGTGTTGGTTTGTGCGTTTTGTTCAGTGTTACTGTTGTCTGTGTGGTAAATGTGGTTTGTTGGAAAGAACGGAGAGACAGCTGGTCTGTCTGCTGTTTGAGTTCTAGGAGTTTACCGTTACACAGAACGAATATGCCACTCCCCTGCCTGCACTGAGCTGTTGTGACACGCAGATTTATAGCTGCGAAGAGAAGGAGGGGGAGATTTGAATACACACAAATAAAGTATTCTGTTTGTTAAGCGGCTGTTGCTTGACTAAGAAAACATATATGATGATTACTCCAATAGTTTAATATCTGTATTGTATGGTTGAAATAACCCAGTGAGTACATAAAATACTAAATTGTTGTCTGTTTCTTTTGTTCTCCTGTGGTGTGAGAGACGAGAAGGAGGAGACAGAGAGAGAGGAGGTGCTGACCAGTGCGTCACGCGACAGCGTGTGCTGTCCCGGATCCAGTCCAATTAAGGCCAGTACTGTTCTATCCACAAACTAACTTTCCCTTACAGGATATTAGAGACACATTTCTCGATAAAGGGCATTTATCTGTTTGTGTATGCCTAAAATATTTCATGTTGTGACCATTTGGCAGGGGACTTGGCAACAGACTGATCAATTGATGTAATTGAGAATTACACATTGGATTTTATTTTTAATTTTTTTTGTGCATGGGTTGTTTTGATTAGAGTTGTGTTGGAAATCCAGCACTGAGATTATTCTGTAAAATTAAGGTGATTGGGTGCTTATTAAGCAATTGGTCTGTGGGTGCTGTAGTGTTGCTGGATTACATAGTCTTTCTTTTTTGATTGCTCTGAAGTTGACTAGTTTCCTTTACTTTTCTTTATCGGATGTGGTAAGATAGCCACTAATCAATAATTTGGTAGAATAAAATAAAATAAAATAAATAAAAATAGGAGGGAAAGATAAGCTACATAGCTTAAAGTATTTTTGGGTTTACAAATTAATTAGTTTAAAATAATAATAATAATAATAATAAAATAATTCACAATAAAGGAATATAAAATAGTTGTTACAATGCGGAAAAAGGACATCAAAACTATGAAAGTAATTACTCCTGTTGATGTAGTACAAAAGAGTAACCCTCTAGTTAATGGTATTGCAAGGTTATCTGGAAAATGGCATAAACGTTGGCCTGACATTGAACAACCATGGCCAGTGGAAGGGACTCTTAACCCAGATGTAATTAAAATAATGCAAGTGCTTGTGTCCACGTATAAGGCAGATCAAAAGAAGTGGAAAAAAGGGGAACACCGTAAAGAAAATAGACAAAGAGAGCTGGGTGTTCTTAAGTTGTTTGAAATTGAGGGACAAAAACTGATAAAAGATACAAAAGATAAAAGAGGCAGAGGTATAGAGAAAATGGCAAAAGAGGCGAAGGTAAGTCAATACACCTTTCTCACATACGGATTCAGCAAAAAGACCCCCACCTTACGAGGAAGAAGTAGAGTTTAAGGACGTCTATCCTCAGCTTCCAGTGATCATTCAGGAGGGTGATTATTGCATCAGAGATGAAGATGAACGAATAATAGAGAGAGGACAAGCAGAAACGATCATAAAGATGAATCCAAACTCCAAAAGTAAGAAGAAAATGACACATCTAGAAACTAAGGGTAGAGTGAGGTTCAGGAGGATGGAATTTGAAGATGATGATGATGATCAGAGTGATTCAGAAGAGATCATGGGTGGATATGACCCTGTGATCAGACGGAGGTTGGCCAGAGCGGAAAGAAGGGGTGATGGAAGTTGGAAGAAGAAGGATACAAGAGATCTGATCTCTGATGAAAGTGAAGATGGAGACAGCGATGAAGATTTGGAGATTAAAGGTGCTTCATGTTCAAGAGGATTTTATCCTGCAATGACTAGCACAGAAGAAATAGAAAGAGATATGGATCGATGCATATCATGCTTGAATAAGTCGAATAATTTAGAAGAAGTAAGAGAATTGGAAGAACAACTCAAGAAGCTGAAGATACAGAAGGAAAAACTGCTGAAAAAAGGATCCCAAAAATTGGAGGGGAAGTATACATTGCGGCCAAAAAAAGGGAGCACAAGTAAGAAGATGATGCCAGTGATAATCAGAGGACAGAACCTGGAGTATAAGCCTTTGCAGAATACCGATATGTCAGATATACTTGAGAAGCTGCCTACTCTTCAAGATGGAGCACATCCTTGGATTTCAAAGTTGGAAGAAATTACGGTGGGAACACAGTCTGCCATAGGAGACATTAAGAGACTTTTGGCTAATCTCCTTGGGATTTCAGGTATGGAAGAAATTTTTCAGAGAGCTGGACTTAATCGATATGTGGAGACTGCGGTGAATGATCCTGAGTTGTTAGCTGCAAGTAGAAATTGGCTGTGGAGAGCACTGAAAGATACGTTTCCAACAAATGTGCATCCTGACAACATTCTGATTGACCCACTAGGACAACAAGAAAATCAGAGAGCCTATGTGTCAAGAGCTCATCAAGTGTGGAGAAATATTACCGGAAATGATCCAGATGTGAGTCAAATAGAGCAGTCAATTTTGCGAGCTAAACTGCAGATGGGGCTGCATAATTTTAGGACCACAAGGAGCAGCTATGATGATAAACACAGACGATTATCTGGATAAAGAATTTGAGATTGAGAAGAGTGTGCCACATGTGACCTTGTTGGTTTCTGAAAACTATGAGCAGAAGCATGTAGGAGAAATGATTACAGAAGCAGAGAAAGCTGTTTTTGTACCGATGAAAGAGAATTTGGCGATTTGGAGGAGTGAAGATCAGCGATTTCTCAAAATCATGATTTCGGCTCAAGGACAAGGACAGCCACAAGCTGTACGGATGACACATGAATCTATTTGCAGTGCGAAGATGGATTCAAACCCTATGAAAGAGGAGATGTTGCAACAAGTTCCAGAATGTTTGTGGTCTCAACACAGTACTGATATTGGACTTGTGAAATCAGCCCAACTAGTGAAAGTTGAAGAGGAGCCAGACCTCCTTGGAAGAATCAGTATCCATTGAAAGATTAAGCAATCCAAGGGATCGAACCACAAACTGAAGGACGATTTGGTAGGGATAGATCAGATATTGCAAAGCACTGTCATTCAGTACGTGGATTATATAATTATCTGTTCACAGAATGAGGAAACATGTCATAAAGACTCAATTAAATTGCTACAGGTATTGGTAGAAAAGGGGCATAAGGTTTCACAGAAAAAGTTGCAATATTGCCAGGAGAAGGTTGTTTATTTGGGTCAGAAAAGAACGCATGGACACAGAAGCATTTCTGACAGTCAATTGGAAGCTATTCGTAAGGCTCCGAAGCCTAGAACTATCAGAGAGATGATGACATTTCTTGGTATTGCTGGTTATTCTTCAGCCTGGGTTGAGGGCTATGCTAGTTTGACGGGACCTTTGAGAGCTATGGTTAAAGATACTGGGAATGGTCAACTCCATAGCAATCTTTCCTGGACACAGGAAGGCCTTGTAGCATTTGAAACGATCAAACAGAGGTTATAAGAGGCACCAGCACTCACACTACCAGACTACTCTAAGAATTTCTTGCTATATGTGTCTACTTCACTGGAGGTAAATATGCATGTGCAGTTCTTTGTCAGCCGACAGGTACAGGGACGAATCCTCAACCTATTTCCTACTACTCTACTGCCTATTCAGAAGTAGAACTAGGGCTACCACTGTGCTACAGAGCAATGGTGGGAGTATATTTAATGTATGACAAAGCATCATCTGTTACGATGGGTTACCCAGTAACAATTCTTACCCATCATAGTCTCAGAAATCTTCTGAACTATGGAAAATATACATTGACTATGCCTAGGCTCAGAGACTATCATAGGCTCTTAGAGCAGGAAGATGTCACCCTAGTAAGGTGTGATACGGTGAATCCAGACGAGAATTTGCCAACTTCAGAGGATGGTGAGCCACATGATTGTGTTCAAGAAGTAGAGAAATACTCGAGGCTTAGATCAGATTTGCAAGCCCTTCCATTACGTGAGGCAGACCTGGAGTATTGGACTGATGGGTCTTGTTATCGTGTGGGAGATAAATTGTGTGCTGGCTATGCAGTAGTTAAAGCCCAAGGAACTGGATTTGTTGTTGAAAAGGCTGAAGTAATACCACAGCCTGCGTCCGCACAACTTGCTGAACTTGTGGAGCTAACAGAAGCGTGTTTGTTAGCAGAAGGAAAGCGAGTGACGATATATACTGATTCTGCATATGCACATAATGTATGTCATTTGTTTGGAGCAGTGTGGAAAGGTCGAGGGTTTAAGAAAACAGATGGTTCTCCGATACAACATCATGCGCAAATAATGAAACTGTTCCATGCTATGATGAAGCCTAAAGAGATAGCGATAGCTAAGTGTGCAGCTCATAAAACAGATGTGTCAAAGTCACACAAGGGAACAAAGCTGCTGATGAAGCTGCAAAAGCCGTCACAGGAGTGGACAAATTGGGCAAGGTTTTTCTGGTCACTCCATGAGTGGACTTGGAAGACAAAAGTACGCTTAAGGATGTGATTTTGATGCAGGAAGCTGCGTCTACGATTGACAAACAGTTATGGCTAGACCAATGTACCGTCAAAGATGCTACGGGTCTTTGGAGAAACCATGAGAGGTTGATAGTAGCGCCTCTAGACCTATTAGGTCTGATGAATCAGGAAGCACACTTCATGTTGGAAGGGGGGAGGTTAGGAGAAATATCACAAAGGAGTATGGTTTTTGGGCACCATATTTGCTTGAACAGGTTGACTATGTCATAGGCAGGTGCACAATCTGTCTGAAAAATTATGTTCGCAGGGGTGTGACTGTTCTTCCTGGTCACATTCCAACACCGAGAGGTCCTATGCGTGAGTTGGTTATCGACTTTGTTGATATGATAAAACCAGTTGAAGGGAAAAGATACATGCTGGTGGTTGTGGATAGATTTTCACGATGGCCGGAGGCCTGTCCAACCAAGCGAAAAGACAGTCAGTCGGTTGCCAAGTTCTTGTGTAAAGAAGTCATAAGCAGGTGGAGACTTCCCGATCGAATATACTCAGATAATGGGAAAGAATTTGTTGATAAATCAGTGAAATTGATTTTGCAAAAATTGGGAATTAAGCAACGTCTAGGAGCAGTTTATCACCCACAAAGTCAAGGGATTTGTGAAAAATTAATGGTTTTGAAAAATCGCATTGTCAAGATTTTCCAGCATACGGGTCTCAACTGGATAGCGGCGCTCCCTTTAGCATTAATGGTGTGTCGCTCAAGTGAGTTGCGTGATCTACGTATGACACCCCATGAACTGGTCACAGGAAGAAGGATGCCTACGCCTTGTTTGCGAACAAGCGGAAAGGGTCCAAGTTTGGCTCTTTTGGAAGATGAAATGAGAGCGTATGTTACATATATGGCCAATTTTCATAAAAGGTTATCCACATATGTTTCTGATTGTGCGATAATTTTCAAATTTCTTTGCATATTGTTGTGATATTTAGTGTTTTGTTATGAATCAAAGGGGGGGAAATGGAATGTGATTCATTTTTATATATCATTCTTATATATCATTTGTATATATTATTTTTGATATTGATGTTTTAATTGTCATGTGTTGCTTTGCAAAAGATACTGGTTGGTGTTTTCTTTTCTTCCAGAAGCATATGGGGAATGTGTAGAGTGGGATTCAAATACTCAAACTGGAGGAAGCTGGAGGAAGCTGAACAAGGACGGTGTGGAAATGTTCAGATTCTATCATCGACGTTGCATTGAAAGTCGACACTGCTGAGGAGCTGCAGTGTAGTGGACTACATTCCAGTGTCTGCACTGAAATATATACATATTTGCATGTGTAATACATAATTTGTGTCATATTCTTTCTGTATACATTTTTTGAAGAATTATGTTTTCTGTTGTTGGGTACATGTGGGGACCTCAGATGTTTTTCGTTTTTCTTTGACGCTTAGGGATATTGGGTCTAGGCAGGGACAGAGAGAATCCACGGGAGGGTCCGATGGGTCGACCAGCCTGAATATGGAAATTTTTTGATTTTATTTTGTTTTCTGAGGCTTTCACGTGTATTCGATTGCACCATAGCTTAAAATGTATTGATAAAGATTTATAAAATGATCTGGAGTACTTAGGTGGTCGCCTGGGGCAGAGGGGCCGTGAGAGAATTTTCCTGTCTTGATTGATAGATGGATATTTGGAAAGAAAGCTGCCAGACAGGTTTTTCGCTCTTACACTCCATAAAAATGTGTTCACACTCCATAAACTTGGTTTTATTGCTAAAGTTACACAAGAAGCCTGATGTAATAAAAATTGTTATTTGTCATAATCCTATTCTTTTTGTTTTCGAGACTTAATTAGTCTCGAAGGGGGGAAATATGTAGTATCTGAGGTTTTCATATTGTTGGTTGAAACATCTGGAAAGTGTTACTATAGGGGCCCCCTAAAACAGAGGAGATTCGGCTATGTGGAGGCCAGGGATTGGTCTATTCAAATCACGCCATCTTATGTTACATGAAGCATAGGATATATACACTGCTCAAAAAAATAAAGGGAACACTAAAATAACACATCCTAGATCTAAATGAATGAAATAATCTTATTAAATACTTTTTTCTTTACATAGTTGAATGTGCTGACAACAAAAATTATCAATGGAAATCAAATTTATCAACCCATGGAGGTCTGGATTTGGAGTCACCCTCAAAATTAAAGTGGAAAACCACACTACAGGCTGATCCAACTTTGATGTAAAACAAGTCAAAATTAGGCTCAGTAGTGTGTGTGGCCTCCACGTGCCTGTATGACCACCCTACAACGCCTGGGCATGCTCCTGATGAGGTGGCGGATGGTCTCCTGAGGGATCTCCTCCCAGACCTGGACTAAAGCATCTGCCAACTCCTGGACAGTCTGTGGTGCAACGTGGCGTTGGTGGATGGAGCGAGACATGTCCCAGATGTGCTCAGTTGGATTCAGGTCTGGGGAATGGGCGGGCCAGTCCATAGCATCAATGCCTTCCTCTTGCAGGAACTGCTGACACACTCCAGCCACATGAGGTCTAGCATTGTCTTGCATTAGGAGGAACCCAGGGCCAACTGCACCAGCATATGGTCTCACAAGGGGTCTGAGGATCTCATCTCGGTACCTAATGGCAGTCAGGCTACCTCTGGCGAGCACATGGAGGGCTGTGCAGCCCCCCAAATAAATGCCACCCCACACCATGACTGACCCACCGCCAAACCGGTCATGCTGGAGGATGTTGCAGGCAGCAGAACGTTCTCCACGGCGTCTCCAGACTCTGTCACGTCAGTCACATGTGCTCAGGGTGAACCTGCTTTCATCTGTGAAGAGCACAGGGCGCCAATGGCGAATTTGCCAATCTTGGTGTTCTCTGGCAAATGCCGAACGTCCTGCACGGTGTTGGGCTGTAAGCACAACCCCCACCTGTGGACGTCGGGCCCTCATACCACCCTCATGGAGTCTGTTTCTGAGCAGACACATGCACATTTGTGGCCTACTGGAGGTCATTTTGCAGGGCTCTGGCAGTGCTCCTCCTGCTCCTCCTTGCACAAAGGCGGAGGTAGCAGTCCTGCTGCTGGGTTGTTGCCCTCCTACGGCCTCCTCCACGTCTCCTGATGTACTGGCCTGTCTCCTGGTAGCGCCTCCATGCTCTGGACACTACGCTGACAAACCTTCTTGCCACAGCTCGCATTGATGTGCCATCCTGGATGAGCTGCACTACCTGAGCCACTTGTGTGGGTTGTAGACTCCGTCTCATGCTACCACTAGAGTGAAAGCACCGCCAGCATTCAAAAGTGACCAAAACATCAGCCAGGAAGCATAGGAACTGAGAAGTGGTCTGTGGTCACCACCTGCAAAACCAGTCCTTTATTGGGGGTGTCTTGCTAATTGCCTCTAATTTCCACCTGTTGTCTATTCCATTTGCACAACAGCATGTGAAATTTATTGTCAATCAGTGTTGCTTCCTAAGTGGACAGTTTGATTTCACAGAAGTGTGATTGACTTGGAGTTACATTGTGTTGTTTAAGTGTTCCCTTTATTTTTTTGAGCAGTGTATATCATGTTTTAACAAAAGGACAGGGAGAGTAATCATATTTGGGATTGGTTTCGTTGCTCTCCAGATTCTGCAGAGTCTGTAAATTGATGCTGAAATCTTTGATATAATAAACCTTTATAATCAAGTACAGTGTCAGCGGATTTCTTATCAACACATCATCGCAGCATCGTTGTTCAACACCACATCTGTCAATACAGCAAATAAGTAGACATGGCTTGTTTTCAAAACAGCGTTTATTATTCTTGAGGTAAGTTTACACAGCAGTATGCAGGAACAGTTATGGCAATTTATGACATATACACAGTAGAAGAAAAATATACTACTAAAGCTTATAATAAATGCTACACCATATGCAAGGGAATACTTGCATATGGTGTGTTTGGGTGGTGCAGTGAGGTGTTCTGAGTCACTTTGATACAAGGGGAGATTGTTGTTATGGGACCTTTCACATCTCCTCTTGAGAGTCATCAACTTTTTTGTATCCAAGCGGTATTGTCTGTGAGAGGAAGACAAAAATGCTATTAGACAAGCATGGGAAATCGTTGTGTACTGTCTGTATTCCTAGTAGCATGGTGTAGAATACCAGACATCTCACAGACACACGTCAGCTAGCTACAACACACAGGTATTGTTACTCCAAGACTAATATGAGTCATGAAGCCAAAGTCATTCCTTTACTCTCCGCCATCATCATCAAAACATTTCTCAATTTTTTTTCCTAATGAGAGGCACTGAGCTAGCTAGCTATAATGCTAGATTACAGTACATTTTAGGTATAGCAAACATAGATAGCAAGCTAGCTAAATTTGGCTAGCTTGGCTTGTAGTGGTACTAGCATGCCCTGTTATGGCCGAATCGATCACCAAATTGTACTGTGCTGAACAACACCGCCTCACGTAAAAAGAGAGCTAATATTGTTACAGTAGCTAGCTACCGACAGCAAAACAACTTACTTGTTTGTCATTTGCCCTCCCGAGTCCTGGTCCAGCTGGTGTAGGCTGCCGCCACTACTTGCTGGTTTCGCAATTATTTTTCCTGCTGTCAACTCCTCTTCAGTGTATTCTGGCTCAAATAAATAGGGCTGTATGTTCCTATGGAAAATAACAGAATCAAATCGTAATTCAGCTCTTCTTCATCAGAAGCAGCCATTGTAGCTAATTAATTAGCAATCTTGGATAGACAGTGCACGGTAACATACCTCCCGTGAACCTGTAAACTAGTACCGCCCCTGTTTTGAAAAGCCATTGAGGGTGGGAACAAGGAAGTAGGGCTCCCGTTGGTTGTAATCTTTAAAAAGCCAGGGAAAATGAGTCAACCTAGATATTCAGCAATGTCCTTGCAAGGTAAGAACATTGTTGAGACAAGTCCAATGGCTCTATTGAACAAGCACAACCATATCTACTCGCTGCTAGCATGATCGTGCAATCGGCGAAACACAAAGTCCACAAAAATTGCTACAAAACATGACTCCATTCATTTTTAGATCAGACAGCAGGCTCAATCAACCAATGACGTCATTGGTTTAACTCTCCCGGTGAGAAAATCCAAAAATACAGCTATAGTGCATAATTATGTCTGAAACACCCTCTCATCACTCATAATTATGTAGGGAGACTGGAAAAACTGTCCAGAGGTGACATTACCCTTTAAGATCTCTCCCTCCCTCTACACATCTCTCTCTCTCTCTCTTTCTAGGTGATTAGCTAGAATGGTGCTCCAGATGGATAGTAATTATCAAATTCTCCAATCACTTGGGTGTGTGTGTTAATAATTATAGACCGAGCAGATCAGTAATGACCATAAAGGCAAACAGCTGCCTCTAATCCGCAGGGGGAGAGGTGGGCAACCTGAGAGAGAGTTAGTGTGTGTGTGTGTGTGTTCAGGACTTCATTACTACAACTCCATATAGGCACTCAATCACCAGAGTAGCCTGAATGTGTGTCTGGATCAGACTGTCCTTTAGGCTGAGTTTAGCTTTCAGTGCCCAGACTGTCTTTTACTCCCTGTGTGTATGTGTGTGTGCGTGTGTGCGTGTGTGCCTGCTTGCCTGTGTGGTCCTGTTGCAGGGGCACAGTGTTGATATTAGATTTGCATGGATCAACTGAAGGCGATGCAATTAAAACCGTAATGAATTAATTAGTCTAAGCAAATCAAATATTAATAATGACTGAACTGAACATCAATCTCTGTAAAATGTAATTATCTGTAATGAGTCAGAGAATCACACATTCATACCTCTTTCTCAAACACACACACACACACACACACACACACACACACAGACATCAATCTCTTTTTCTGCCACTACCCCTTTCTCTCTATATCTGCAGTAGTGTGATTGACAGCTGAAGAGGGAAGTGTTTTGTTACTCTGTGTTTTGTTACTCGGTGTTTTGTTACTCCCCACACTTGGATCAGAGGGGTGTGTAATTGAGCACTCTTGTCTGTGTGTTTGTGTGTGTGATGCATAGTTACAGTATCTATTCCACTAGTCTGCTTTGATGTACAGGTATATTTCACTGCTACTGTAGACATCAGATGAAACACCAGTAACGATATAGCACAGTATAGCACACACAGACACACACATTTTGTGCACACCAGCAATAGGCTGAAACAGCAGAACAGTGACTGTTTATGTCTGAAAGTTTAGCAGGGGCAGTTTGGTATTCAGCACAATACGTGCCAAGAGGTGCCAGTCTGAAACGCTTTCGGTTGGGCCTGATGGTGTGTGTGTGTGTGCGTGCGTGCATTTCTGTGTGTGTTTGTGTGATCCTGCTCCACCACAACAGTGTTAGAATGGTGTCGTGCTGACCCCCACAAAGTGTTCTACTGATCACCACTAATGCCCTCCTACAGCACTTTTCGGACCACTGGTGGCTAACTGGCTATAGGCAAGTCAATATCGGAACCCTTGCCATATAAGTGACGGCAGCCGATATTGTGGTGTGCTGCTATAGTAATCCAATAGTGCACCGGTTCCAATTGGCTCATTCATCCCCCCTCCTCTCCCCTGTAACTATTCCCCAGGTTGTTGATGGAAATGAGAATGCGTTCTCAGTCAACTTACCTGGTAAAATAAGGGTAAAATAAACAGTCTAAATGCTGAAATGCAGTCGAAATAACCCCATCAGGCCACTTTAAGGCAATTAACAAAATGGGTACTATGTTGTGCTGACAAACCTCTCCAAACAGCGAGAGAGAGAGAGAGAGAGAGAGAGAGAGAGAGAGAGAGAGAGAGAGAGAGAGAGAGAGAGAGAGAGAGAGAGAGAGAGAGAGAGAGAGAGAGAGAGAGAGAGAGAGAGAGAGAGAGAGAGAGAGAGAGAGAGAGAGAGAGAGCAGAAAAAGAGCTGCAGGGGTAAGGAGTCCCTTGCCTTGAGGGGTATGGAGAATTACTCTCTCTCTCTCTGTCTCTCTCTCTCTCTAATTCTTTCACCTACTCTCTTTACTTCCTTTCTCCTCACTCCCCCTCTTTCCCCACTGCTCTTAGACCCTCAGACCTCAGATGACTATAGGAAAGTAAGCTTTGTAGTGGTAATGAAGTTTGTAACAATGACTCCCCAGTGATGATGCTACAGGAGCTCTGTACTAATGATGATAATAATGTACATATGGAAAGACAATTTAGATACGGCCTCAGGACTCCACTTCACAAGTTGGTTCAACTGTTAAAGACTTTGTTAAAGACTTGTTCAAGAACGACAAGACTCCACGCACTGCATAGTTAGTTCACTAAACTTCACCTCACACACACACACACACACAAACGCACACAAACACACACACACATGATTAAAATCACTCAAATAATTCAAATAACCAACTCATCATCAAGCTTCAATTATTTTAATCAGCTGTTTAGTGCTAGGGCAGAACCCAAAACATGCAGGACCGAGTTTGGGAAACCCTGCTGTAGAAGAAAGGGGTTCTGTTCTCTCATGACACCGTCTTATCAGACCGAACATGACAGCCTGGTAATAGGAACAGTAAACACACACTCACACAGCAGCTGCTCCTCTCCTCCGTCAGCTCTGCCAGTTCATCTCATCTCACATTAAGAACTCAGAAATAATGTGTGAATTACTGGAGACCCTTGGAGCATGCCCATATATCACACTTTCACACACTTACACACACACACACACACACAGAGAGAGATGGAGAGAAGGTGATAGAGTCAGGGCACTAAGAGGTAGACTCAGACTAAAGGCCAGTCTAATCCAGAGACCCAGGCTACATCAGCACTAAGGAAAGGTTAGGAGGATACTCTGAAAGGTTAGGGAGGATACTCTGAAAGGTTAGGAGGATACTCTGAAAGGTTAGGGAGGATACTCTGAAAGGTTAGGAGGATACTCTGCAAGGTTAGGAGGATACTCTGAAAGGTTAGGGAGTGAACGTTATACGAGGGATACCTGGAGGTAAAATGGATGGCCCTCCCCCTGAGGAAAATATATTTTTACCTGGCCCTCCCCGAACGTTTGAAAAAAAACCTCCCCTCCAAAATGATAATTAAAACCACATACAGTGAGGGAAAAAAGTATTTGATCCCCTGCTGATTTTGTACGTTTGCCCACTGACAAAGACATGATCAGTCTATAATTTTAATGGTAGGTTTATTTGAACAGTGAGAGACAGAATAACAAAAAAAAAATCCAGAAAAACGCAATGTTATAAATTGATTTGCATTTTAATGAGGGAAATAAGTATTTGACCCCTCTGCAAAACATGGCTTACTACTTGGTGGCAAAACCCATGTTGACGTTTCTTGTAGTTGGCCACCAGGTTTGCACACATGTCAGGAGGGATTTTGTCCCACTCCTCTTTGCAGATCTTCTCCAAGTCATTAAGGTTTCGAGGCTGACGTTTGGCAACTCGAACCTTCAGCTCCCTCCACAGATTTTCTATGGGATTAAGGTCTGGAGACTGGCTAGGCCATTCCAGGACCTTAATGTGCTTCTTCTTGAGCCACTCCTTTGTTGCCTTGGCCGTGTGTTTTGGGTCATTGTCATGCTAGAATACCCATCCACGACCCATTTTCAATGCCCTGGCTGAGGGAAGGAGGTTCTCACCCAAGATTTGACGGTACATGGCCCCGTCCATCGACCCTTTGATGCGGTGAAGTTGTCCTGTTCCCTTAGCAAAAAAACACCCCCAAAGCATAATGTTTCCACCTCCATGTTTGACGGTGGGGATGGTGTTCTTTGGTTCATAGGCAGTATTCCTCCTCCTCCAAACACGGCGAGTTGAGTTGATGCCAAAGAGCTCGATTTTGGTCTCATCTGACCACAACACTTTCACCCAGTTCACCTCTGAATCATTCAGATGTTCATTGGCAAACTTCAGACGGCCCTGTATATGTGCTTTCTTGAGCAGGGGGACCTTGCAGGCACTGCAGGATTTCAGTCCTTCACAGCGTAGTGTGTTACCAATTGTTTTCTTGGTGACTATGGTCCCAGCTGCCTTGAGATCATTGACAAGATCCTCCCATGTAGTTCTGGGCTGATTCCTCACCGTTCTCATGATCATTGCAACTCCACAAGGTGAGATCTTGCATGGAGCCCCAGGCCGAGGGCGATTGACAGTTATTTTGTGTTTCTTCCATTTGCGAATAATCGCACCAACTGTTGTCACCTTCTCACCAAGCTGCTTGGCGATGGTCTTGTAGCCCATTCCAGCCTTGTGTAGGTCTACAATCTTGTCCCTGACATCCTTGGAGAGCTCTTTGGTCTTGGCCATGTTGGAGAGTTTGGAATCTGATTGATTGATTGCTTCTGTGGACAGGTGTCTTTAATACAGGTAACAAGCTGAGATTAGGAGCACTCCCTTTAAGAGTGTGCTCCTAATCTCAGCTCATTACTTGTATAAAAGACACCTGGGAGCCAGAAATCTTTCTGATTGAGAGGGGGTCAAATACTTATTTCCCTCATTAAAATGCAATCAATTTATAACATTTTTGACATGCGTTTTTCTGGATTTTTTTGTTGTTATTCTGTCTCTCACTGTTCAAATAAACCTACCATTAAAATTATAGACTGATCATTTCTTTGTCAGTGGGCAAACGTACAAAATCAGCAGGGGATCAAATACTTTTTCTCTCACTGTAGCAGGGAATATTAAATCCCTTTTTAGTAGGCTATCAATGTTGCAGTCGTGATTTCTATCAAATCAATCCGTGGTTGAGAACCACTGCTGTATTCATACCATATTCATGTTATCTGCTAGAGGGCGGCATTTACCAATTTAAGCGTTAAGGGCCGTTCACAACACTGAGCTATAATAAGAACGGTCCACACCAAGGACAATAACTATAATGATAAATTATACATAACTATAAAACGTTGGCAAGCATCCACACTAGAGGAAAGTTTATCGTTCTACAGTGGCCTACACCTGTCAATCGACTGATCAAAGCATGCTACTACACACTGTATAGGCCTATTATTAAGGTGGTAACACAGACCATTCAGTGCTTCAGGGTGTGTTCACTGTCATAGTGACAACTGCTAATAATACTTCAATGTAGGCTACATGTAGCCTAATAAAAAATATAATATAGAAACACCCTTTTAAATTAAATGTAGATATTCAACCACAAACGTTGTTTAACCTGCGCATCTTTTGCATCATGTCATTGCTTGCCTCGTTGCTCAAGTGGTTTGCAAGTGATTTCAATTTTTCAAATGGATGTCAATTTGTTTGGATATTCACTTTCACTGTGCTCATCACTGTCTGTCCTGTGCAACCATTTAATACATGAAGTGATATAGGCAAAAACATTTTATTTTCTATTTTTTATTAGGATGCCCATTAGCTGTGGCGATTGCAGCAGCTACTCTTCCTGGGGTCCACACAAAACATGAAACATGACATAATACAGAACATTAAGCTGGTGTGGTAAGTGTGTGTGTCAGTGGTGTGTGTAAGTTGACTATGCAAAAAAAATGGAATTTAACACATTAATGGTTCTTATATTAAAACAAAAAGTGATGCAGTCAGTCTCTCCTTTACTTTTAGCCAAGAGAGACTGGCATGCATAGTATTGATTTTAGCTCTCTGATTACAGTGAAGCACAACACAATAACCGCTTAAACTTCCTGTTTTGAATGCTGCTTGCTGAAATAACTGCATAAAATCAAATCAATTTTTATTTGTCACATGCGCAGAATACAACTGGTGTAGACTTTACCATGAAATGCTTGCTTACGAGCCATTCCCAACGATGCAGTTAAAAAATAATAATACAAATAAAATAGTAACACAAGCGGAATAAAATAAAATACACAAGAATGGAGCTATTTATAGGGAGTACCATACAGCCTAGGCCTGATTATCCAACCATTTGGATCAGTTATGGGTCTATTCTCGACAGAGTACAAGGTCCAGAAAGGTACATTAGCAGATTACTCATATGGTGTATTTTGATCACAACATCGCACGCACTCTCTCTCTCTCCCCAGCCAGGGGTGTATTTATTACGGGAACCGTTTGCCGTTTATAATCAAACAGAAGCAAACAGAGCAAAACTAGAGTTTCTATTGGACAAATTCAGGTAGGTCCCTCCCCGTTTCGTTCCATTTGCTTCTGTTTAAGAAATATTTTGCAACAGAATCGGCGTAATGAATACGCCCCAGTTCTTTTGGTTTCTGTATTTTACATTCAGTAAGCAAGAGCAAGCTGTAGTAGTAAATAAAATGCTTCAAACAAATGTACAACAAGCTATTGTAGGCTTAGTTTTGCTTTTCCTGGGACTCCAAGAGCTAAAGAGGAATTATTAGGAATAATACTGCAGTGAATAGGCCTAGCCTATAGGCTTACCCAAGGAATTTACACAGTGAAATATTTTTTTACTAATCAGATTTCGATGAAATGACAGGCAGCCGAGGATAAACATATAGCTCGTAAGCATACAGAGAGTCCAGCCATCCACATGGACTATTGTCCTCTCCATTCAGTAGAAACTCCTCCAACACCAGATTTAATCCATTTACTTTTTTTCCACATTGAGGAACCATCTCCTATCAACTCCAAAATTCCAGTGAACTTTTCTAGACTCTCTTCCACGGAGAGAGACTGCAAGAAACCCATATATTATTGTGGAGATAATTTTTCAAGATCTGTGTTCCTTGCTTAATTTTGTGATGCCATGCTTGTTGTTGTGATAGACCACAGAGTTTTTTGGTGTATTGAAAACAACTGGGAAGTATGAAAAAAAAATTAGGTCAAATCATGATGTCAGTGATCTTCAGGTTGGAAAGTCTGAGCTTTAGAATGATGCCATAGTTTCCGACTTTGAATTCAGAGTTGGATGACCGTACTTAGTCTGAAGTCGGAAGAGAGTGCACTGAAGTCGGAAGTCGGAGATTTCAGATTTCCCAGTTGTTTTGAACACAGCATTTCTGTTGCGCGCTAGCTCCCTATGACGTCACTACACATGCTATTTTATTAGCCAGATATTCTACACGCCCACGTTCTGGATACGCCAAAAACACAACCTATGGAAAGGCAAATGCTAAATGCCAACACAGGCGGGCTCAGCGAGGACAATGAGAGAGAGAGAGAGCAGGGTTGTACACCAAAGTTACACATAGTCGAATTCAATACGTAAATTCCAAAATGCTGACAAATGCTGACATTTAATCAATTACAAATTACATGACCCTCCCCTGGATAAAAAATAAATAAATACTAAACCTTCCACCTGACTAAAATTGAAAAAGCATGACCCTCCCCCATTTTCCTCCAGGTAACAATTAAATTTTGACCGGTCCCTAAGAAGGATACTCTGTCAGCACAACCATCTGTAGAGAAATACGGTTCCACCTGAGCACCAAAGTCTCTTAGCAGGCTTGGCATTTTACACATAAACAAATACACACACACACTGTGAGATAAAAATGTACATGTAACATGTTTACCTGCTTTGTTTAATATTAATAGTTAACAATTATATACTGTTCTACTAATGCTGTGTTTTTGTAAAGGGATGGTTTCTACTCCAGCTCCCTGCAGCTAGTCTAGGCGTGTGGTCAAGGACATGGGTTTTCCTCGAGATAGGGGTATTGGACAATTGATTTATGGATGGCTAGGTGATAAAACCAACAGTCACATTCCATTCTATGATTAGTGGAGATGTCTCTGGTCTGACTGAGCCTGCTTTTTCATAGACTGAATTGGTGTCTGGGTGTGTAAGTTACCAGGGACAAGATCTGTTATGAATAGTTGATAAGAACCTTGTCTTGGGAGCCAAACCATGGTTTCCATACAATGAGAACAGTCTTCACCGCAGATACTGTCTGCTGTGAATTATTCATTTATTTCATACAAATCCTAACCTTTTGACCCATTCCACAAATCTGCTGTTTGTCATGTAGACTGGTATCTTTGCTATAAAATATATTTGTATTGTCTGTATGTGAGAGCTCTCGGCCCAACACTCAATAGTGTTGGGTCGAACAGCCTCACTTACTACCTTATTAATACGTTTTGAATAAAGTAATATCCTGATTGGTGATTGACCTTGTCTCTCCTCATTATTGATTAGAATTTCCACGACAACACACACACACACACACATAGGTATATTACCGGTGATTGGCTGGAGGCAGTGGGACAGAGCGGTCCCCTGAAGACTCCCTTCACACGCCGGAAGTGGCCGTTGCTCAGGTGTGTGGAGCTGATGACCAGGTAGTAGCACGTGCTGCACGACATCCGGCCCAGCGCTTCCCAATGCGCAGGGGTCTTGCGTGTGTGCGGACGTCGGTTGGTTCGGTTTACTGGACTCTTCACCAGGTGAAGCAGAGAGTCAAGTATCCCTCCTCTCAGTCCGAGTCCGACCTAGGGAAGGGGAGGCGAGGATATTCAGATATTCCTCCAGTAAAATGGAACTTCAATAACAAGTGTTTATTCTTTATTATTAAATTATTCCTTCAGGCTGCTTACAGAAAGAAGCATGAGTAATGCACTGAGGGTCCGTTAAATAGTCAGCCTGTTGATGCCTGTGTTTGCCATGCCAACGTTCTAGTGAAAGGAGAAATCTAGCTCCTGGTACAGAATAGTTATTCTCTCTTTCTCAATCCTGATAGAGGATAATATTTCGTCTCCTCTCGTTCCTTCTTCCCTTTCCCCTCTGTCGACTATCCCCCTCTCCTTCCTCTCTCCTTTCAGTTCCCGGGGAGAGGCGAGGGTGTATAGTGTGGCGGTATCTGATGGCAGTGAGAACGGCTCGAGCAGATGTATCAAGCAGAGTTAGATGCAGTTGACAGGAGCTTTGCGCCCCTGGAGTCTCTCTAGGAAGAGAAAAGGCGTTATTTTCCTGATAGATTGATAGATTCCAGACGGTTTAGTTCGTAGATGTATAACTGTAAATCCAGTCACCTAGTTGATAGTTCTCTCTAGTGCATGCAGACACAGACAGACACAGGCACAGCAGAAGCTGTGTCCGTTCTCTGAAAAAAGAGCGCGTGAGTTTTTGGTGTTTGCTGTTGCAGCACCTAGTGTTCAACAGAGCTACAGACTCTGTTCTCCGGATGATCTGGCTCGTGTCTTTCGTTGGTGGAGCTGTCACTGTGACACGCGCGCTCCAGTCACCCGGGTTCCCGCGCAGAGAAAGAGAGGGGGTATCGCTCGTGCCTCCGTTCAGTCTGAATAATCAGAGATGAAGCGGCGACTTTTCACTCTCTCTCTTTCCTCGGCACACTGTGAGGGGGTAGGGGGGTCGAGTAGGAGAGAGAGTCCGTCTGCGTAATCAGCGCAGCACTACAGCGAAGAGCGGTTCTGTTGTGTCTGATAATCAGTCAGATATGTGTATGTGTGGCACACTCATCTCTGTTGGGGGACGCTGAACCGGCGAGTGTTGTCTTCCAGGAACTTTCTCTCCCCCTCCCTCTTTCCTTCTCCTTTCCCTCCTTCATCATTTCATAGCAACCATCAAATTAAAAGCGCCAAGTCAATAAAGACCCAAATGGCTCTCTTCACAGAGCTGATAGGCTACTAGTTAAACATTGGTAGTCAACTTGTGTCAGTTTTAGGATCCATGACCATTGTGTTTTAGGATCCATGACCATTGCGCAAACTCGATGCACGAAGAAATGGGACAACTAATGACAGCGATGGCAACGTTTCCACATATAGGGCACGTTTCAGTGATAAATATGTCTACCAATCAGTATTCAGTAATGAGGGCCTGGGTGTTGTCAGAGTGTTTCCGAGAATGGCTGCAGTAAGCTATAGCCCGGCGCTATAACCCATGTAGCCTAAGCACTGGCGCTGTCTACGGAACTGGTGCTGAAATGGAACAGTGACGCACGCACGCACGCACGCACACACACACACACACACACACACACACACACACACACAGACACACACAGACACACACAGACACACGCACACCTGAGCGTAATAGAACTGGCTGTCCAGGAGAGTAGTGCTGAAATGGCGACTTCTTTGCTTGCATGCCACAGCTATGTAAAGGCAGTGCATCTCAATAATCTACAGTCCTCTACTGTCTCCTCTCCTTCATCTGCTCTGACCTGTCAGTGGTCTCAGTAGACATCTGCACAGTATCACAGTGTTTTCAGATGAAGAACAGGAAATAAGAAGAGAGAAAGCCACTTAACACTAAGATAATTGCCTAATTTCTGCAGTCCTACACTTTGGCGCTGGCTGCCAGATGAGTGCTGAAAACGGTGACATATCTCTGCTTTGCCATATGTATATGTCGGTGTGTGTGTGTGTGTGTGTGTGTGTGTGTGTGTGTATGTATGTGTGTATGTGTGTGTGTGTGTATGTGAGAGAGCTGGCCCTTACTCTAACAAGTAAAAGGCTTAAAAAAGACTGAGAATAAAAACGGTTCAAAAGTTCTTTATTTATTTAAAACTGCAGTAGCAGAGCAAGTTAAAACCATACAAAACTGTCAGCTAAGACGGATGTGGCTCATCATAGTTAAAAGACATTCAACCCTACAAACATTCTGGCACATCCATTTTAACATGGCTTAAAGACCTGTGTCAACTAACCACTTAGAAATGTAGTCCGGGATCTTAAGCGCTTATAAATTCGTAACATATTGTACGAAATAGAGTTCGTAACATATCTTACGAAATGGATGATGTAAAACACAATTGTACACAATTTTCAGGGACCCGTTTTGGCTCGTTGTAGCGGGTGATTTTGTACAGAGTCAGGTGCAGGAGGTTAAATCACAGAATATATGGTTTATTCAGGAACACAGCAGTACGCAGCAATGCGTAAAACACTGGAGAAAACAAGGCACACGGGTGAATATCCCGGCGATACAAAATACAATATAGCTCCACCGAGCTATAGTAACCTCCACAATAAACAATCACACACAAAAACAGGGGGGCAGAGGGAATACTTCTACAGGTACTAATGAGGGGATATGAACCAGGTGTGTGTAATAAACAAGACAAAACAAATGGAATGATGAGATGAGGAGTGGCAGTGTCTAGAAGGCCGGTGACGACGAACGCCGAAGCCTGCCCGAACAAGGAGAGGAGGCAGCTTCGGAGGAAGTCGTGACACTCGTGAGCACTACAGATGTAGGATCTTAGTTTGAGCCAGTTTGCTACCGCAGGAAAATAATCATGTAGCGACAGGAAATGTGAATTATTATGTGGTTTATAATTAATTCAAATTCTTTGGTATGAGTTTATACATTTTACATTAGGGCAAATCAAGTCTGAAAGTTGAAAGTTGAAAGTGGAAATTACAAACTTTAAAAGCCTTTTAAAACGTTGAATACACTACAGTTTGCATTTCCTCTCGTGCAGGTAAATTCTCATCAACATAAGACTGATCAAAATAAGATCCTACATCTGTACTTTCTAAACTACTGGCTGAAATTATACAAAACCTTTGGATCATCACTTTAATTAGCTGGACAAATAGAAAACAAGAACCACTTAACAATGAACACCTGACTGCAATTGGTTGAAAATTATGGGACAGATCTAGAAACTGGAATGTTTGGCAAATGACTGAATGAACTAAGCACATACACAAACACAACTTGCTCTATAAATACTTTGAATAAATACATAAAAAAATGAATGTCTTTAGTGAAGGCCACACCTTCACAGTGTGTGATGTAACTGTCTGTATCAGGACGTCCTGAAACATCCCATCACATCCCCAGGGACTTTCTACTGCCCATAAATATAAAGATACAATATAGGAGAGATATGAACCCAGTCCAAATCTCTCTCTCTCTCTCTCTCTCTCTCCCTCTCTCTCTCTCTGTATACCAGGCACTTATTTGACCCTCTCTGGTCTCCCTGGAGACAATGAAACACTGACAAGCCTTCCTGTACTGCTGCTGTGTGATGGATGTCCCCTTCTGGAAGAACGTATGTGTGTGTGTGCACCGGCCTTCTAGACACTGCAACGGTACCCCCCTGTATATATAGCCTCCCTACTGTTATTTTATTTTACTTCTGCTCTTTTTTTTCTCAACACTTTTTTTGTTGTTGTTTTATTTTTACTTTTTTTGTTAAAAATAAATGCACTGTTGGTTAAGGGCTGTAAGTAAGCATTTCACTGTAATGTCTGCACCTGTTGTATTCGGCGCATGTGACCAATAAAATTTGATTTGATTTGATTTGATATACAGTAGCTTTGGCATACTTGTAGCTGTAGCATAGGTTGATCTGTGTGAGGGGTTGGTGGTTCAAGCCCTGATCACGTCGATTCCTCAAACTCACTGCTGTTTCTCAGAAGGTTATCTTTCTCTCTGGTAATCCTTTCGCCGCTGTGTGAGTGTGAGTGTGTGTGTGTGTATGTGAGTGTGAGTGTGTGTGTGTGTGTGTGTTTGCTCTAATCACCCTGGCGGTTTCAATTTCCTCATAGCTATCTCAAGCTTCTGCCCCACGAGATCGTATCACACAAACTCTCTCGCTCGCTCTGTCTCTCTCTGTCTCTCTCCGTCTCTCCCTCTCTCACACACACAGACAGAAAGAGAAAGACACAGAAAGAGAGACCCACATAAAACAAATAAAATCCCACAATGACCGAAATGCTGTCTGTGAGCCTTTGAACAGCTGCTCACCCAATTGGGAATGTCCTTGCAGCACACTGTGAAAAACACAGAAATTACCTCTGGAATTACTTCTGGAAGTCCAAACACACACGTACAGCTGTTCTGTCTCCTCACAGTACACACATGCACACGCACGCACACGCATACGCATTTTCATGCATGTACGTACACACACTGGAACATTCTGGATAATACCACACAGGAGATGGCGTTCCAAGACTTTTATAGGGGATGGGAAACGTACTCCATATACTCTAGCCACTAAGTGTGGAGACCCAAGAGAGCTGTTCTGTACACTTACCGCAGCAAACCGGGAACATTCCCAGAACATTAGCTAATATTCCCATGAAGTTCTAGTTAGGGTTTTATCTAACATTAGGATGATAACATCCCAAAAATGTTCAGAGAATGTTTTTGATACATTTATTTATCTATTTATTTATCTTTTTGTTGTTGTTGTTGATTAAATATCTTTGGAATGTTCTCCTAACATTCACTAAAATGTTGTGCAAAACATCTGTAACAACCACCACAGAACATTCCCCAAAAGTTTGTATGTTTGTATAAAACACTTACAAGAATGTTCTCAGAACACATTTCGTCTGTTCTTTAATGGTTCCCAGAATGTTTCATTAGGTTGTGGGAACAGTCTGGTGGGAACATTGTGGGTCATCACAAAAGATATGTTCCCAAAATACAAAAACTGTCCAGTTGTGCGGACGATCCTACAATGTTTATTTTACGGTGCAAAAAACACTCACCTGATGTTACAAGGATGTTCCCAGAACACATTTAATCTGTTCTTTAAAAGGTTCCCAGAATGTTTCATTAGGTTGTGGAAACAGTCTGGTGAGAACATTGTGGGGACATCACAAAAGATATGCTCCCAAAACGCAAAAACTGTCACATAATGTTTGTATCAGGGTGCACAAAACATTCCTTTGATGTTGCAAGAATGTTGACAAAACAGCCTTTCTGAGTTCTTTAAAGGTACCCAGAACATGTAACTAGGTTGTGGGAACAGTGTGGGTACATTACAAGAGATAGGTTCCCAAAACATGACATTCATACAATCTTTTAATTAGGTTGCACAATACATTCCCTTAATGTTGTAAGAGTGAAATAAATCAGTTTGTATGACGTTCATAGCATATTTATCTTAGGTTTAACATAATATTCCATTAATGTTCACACAATATACATTTGACCTTGTCTTGGATGTCCTCA